>NC_083461.1:40678460-40688460 GCF_030014155.1 Tachysurus vachellii | reverse complement strand
GGAAGGAAGGAGGGAAGAAAGAAAGGAAATGTACTTTATGTATATATAAAAAGAGAAGAGAAAGTGTGTGTGTGAGAGAGAGAGAGGGAGATGCCAAGTGGTGAGACACTTTATAGAAGTGTGCACTACAAAGTGTGTTAAGTACGCTCTCAGGAACTGCATGCTAAGTGGACACTTCATTGAAGTATGCACTAGTAAGTGTCCCCTCTGTGTCTAGTACATGTGTATATACTTTACCATGATCTCATTAAGTATTCATGTTCCCTTTTACATATTCATGAACCCTTTTAAATTACAGGGACAACCTTTCAGGAGAGGTGAGAGAGCATATAAGTGTATAAGTGTGTGTGTGTGTGTGTGAGAGAGAGAGAGAGAGAGAGAGAGAGAGTCTGTGTCTCTCCCAGAGCACACGAAAGCAATTAAACACCAAAATCTCCCTGTTAATAAGCAGAACCTGTAAAATACTTAGTGTCCCTTCACTAAGTGTCCCTGTAGTCAGTGTCCCTGTAGTCAGTGTCCCTTCACTAAGTGTCCCTGTACTCAGTGTCCCTACTAAGTGTCCCTGTACTTAGTGTCCCTACTAAGTGTCCCTGTACTCAGTGTCCCTACTAAGTGTCCCTGTACTTAGTGTCCCTACTAAGTGTCCCTGTACTCAGTGTCCCTGTACTCAGTGTCCCTATAATCTTACCCTAAACCAGACTTAAAGCCCCAAACCTGACCTACACTAGCCCTAATCCCCTCCATACTGATTGTTTATTACAATGTGAGTGTTCACTTCTTAGTTTCCATCTTCATCTTCATTGTGTGTGTGTGTGTGTGTGTGTGTGTGTGTGTGTGTGTGAGTGAGTGACTTCCTGTTTTACTAAAGATCTCTTGGTTCTGATCTCTTCCCCAGTATTCCCACACCTCCCTCCTACGCTGTTCCCTAAACATTCATGGTCATTAACCTTCATCTATACCATCTTAACTCGCCCCCAGGTCCTCTAACTGTAACTAAACTAACCCTGTGTGTGTGTGTGTGTGTGTGTGTGTGTGTGTGTGTGTGTGTGTGTGTGTGTGTCTGTGTCTGTGTCTGTGTGTGTGGGAAGTGAGACAAGAATTTTCTCATGTTTATTATTAATGGCTTCTCTCTTAAAAATGACACTTCTCCAATTTCATCCAGTCACCTCTCTCTATGGCTGTTCATCATGTGTGTGTGTGTGTGTGTGTGTGTGTGTGTGTGTGTATGTTCTCCATCACCCCATTCCAGTGTGAGATTAATCCAATCTGTCATTGCCTAACACCACTGTCATCACCCCCCCCAACCCCCCACCCCCGAGATCCACACCCCCTCTCCTGATTGTTGGAGTCAAAGGTCAACAGCCTGACATTTCCTGTATGAAGAGTTTTTGACCATCTTCTGAGTTACACAGAGCAGGTCACATGTTTACACGGGCTGTGTTTCATTCGTCTCTTTAACACTTCTCTCCATTCACTTCCCTCCAGCTCAGAATTCTGCACAAGACAAAGGAAACATTTCCTGTATTGAAGCTGTTCTTCTCATGCCACAGTCGTTTACCAACACTTTTAAATTCCTAAAGTCCAACTTTTTAGACATTTATAGTTTCATCATTTAATCTGTTGTTATCATGTGTTACGGTTGTTAGTTACTATACTACTTCCTGTGGTACAGAGAAACATGCTATGGCTTGTGTGTGTGTGTGTGTTTGTGTGTGTGTGTTTGTGTGTGTGTGTTTGTTTGTGTGTGTATGTGTGTGTGTATGTGTATGTGTGTATGTCTTTGTGTGTGTATATGTGTGTGTATGTCTGTGTGTATGTGTATGTGTGTGTGTATGTGTGTATGTGTGTGTATGTGTGTATGTGTGTGTATGTGTATGTATGTGTGTGTGTATGTCTGTGTGTGTATGTGTGTGTGTGTATGTGTGTGTGTGATACTGTTGTATATACTTTAATGTTTGCTGACTTAAATATCACAGTCAGGAACCACTTGGGGTAACAGTCAGTGATGGGATGAGGCTTGGCTGGGAACTGGAGGGGCAATTTGGGCTTTTTACAGACAGGAAGTGAGCCGTTAGTGTGTTGTTTATTTACCACCCCCCACACCCACCCACCCCACGTGAAGTGGGCTCACAGAAAAGGGTCCACATCTGCTTCCGATTACAGAATTAATGCAACAATGTGATGTTGAAACACTGCAGTTTAAGAAACCTTCTCATGTTCCCACACACACACTACACACACACACCACACACACTACACACACTACACATACAGACAATGTGGGAGGTGGTAGCTCAGCAGTTAAGCTGTTGGACTACTGATCGAAAGATCATAGGTTCGAATCCCAGGTCCACCAAGCTGTCCCAAGTCCACACAGACTACACAGTGAACACAAAGACAGGCTACACACACAGACTACACACTAAACACAAAGACAGGCTACACACACAGACTACACAGTGAACACAAAGACAGGCTACACACACAGACTACACACTAAACACAAAGACAGGCTACACACACAGACTACACACTAAACACAAAGACAGGCTACACACACAGACTACACAGTGAACACAAAGACAGGCTACACACACAGACTACACACTAAACACAAAGACAGGCTACACACACAGACTACACACTAAACACAAAGACAGGCTACACACACAGACTACACACTAAACACAAAGACAGGCTACACACACAGACTACACACTAAACACAAAGACAGGCTACACACACAGACTACACACTAAACACAAAGACAGGCTACACACACAGACTACACACTAAACACAAAGACAGGCTACACACACAGACTACACAGTGAACACAAAGACAGGCTACACACACAGTCTACACACTAAACACAAAGGCAGGCTACACACACAGACTACACAGTGAACACAAAGACAGGCTACACACACAGACTACACACTAAACACAAAGACAGGCTACACACACAGACTACACACTAAACACAAAGACAGGCTACACACACAGACTACACACTAAACAACAAAGACAGGCTACACACACAGACTACACACTAAACACAAAGACAGGCTACACACACAGACTACACACTAAACAACAAAGACAGGCTACACACACAGACTACACACTAAACACAAAGACAGGCTACACACACAGACTACACAGTGAACAAAATGACAGGCTACACACACAGTCTACACAGTGAACACAAAGACAGGCTACACACACAGACTACACAGTGAACACAAAGACAGGCTACACACACAGACTACACACTAAACACAAAGACAGGCTACACACACAGACTACACAGTGAACACAAAGACAGACTACACACTGAACACAAAGAGTGTTGATCACATTTCAGCACTAAACACTACATTATAAAAAAGAACTCTGTTAGCATATGATTAGCTGTGTGTGTGTGTGTGTGTGTGTGTGTGTGTGTGTGTGCTGTAGTTCAGATGGACATTTTAGTAAGAACACTAAGCATTAATGAGTATCAGCCTTGAGCTTTTGATGTAGTTGATTTAGCTAACGCATCTTCTAGCATAAGCCCCAACACACACACACACACACACACACACACACACACACACACACACACACACACACACACACACACACTCACTCTCTCAGAGGTCATGAGATTTCCTGAACACTATACATCCCATGTTCACCACAGAAACAAGTTGGGAAAATTCCATACTACACTTCTAAAATAAACACACACACACACACACACACACACACACACACACACACACACACACACACACACACAGAGTATTTCCTGTGGGTTGTCACAGGGCAAAGAAATTTTTATCAGAAAAAAAATGTACTTTAATATTTAATAAAGATCACTAACCAGATGAACTCAGAGTGTGAGTGAAGGACCAGTCAGGTCTAGAGGAACCTGTCTCTGTTTCTCTCTCTCATAAGTATTTACACCCCACAAAATTTATGTTGCATTACAGATACATACATTTTGTCAGCAGTAGATTTATTGTAAACTCACAGTCTAAATGTGTGTGTGTGTGTGTGTGTGTGTGTGTTTTCCACAGTGTCATATGATTGTTCTCTAGTTCTAGTTTCACATGTCCTTGTTCCTCACTCCTGCTTCCTTACTCTTTACTCTTTGTGCTCTAGTTCTGGTTCCTTGTGTCCTAATTATAGTTCTGTGTTCCCTGGTTACTCTTCAGTTCCATGTTCCTTTGTTCCAGCTTCTTTTTCCTTTAGTTACAGTTCCACTTCCTTTCCTGTTCCACAGTTCTCCTGATCACATGTCTCACTTCTGCTACATGACTATCAGAGCTGTGTGCTGTGGACATTAAAAAAACTGGAACATTTCCTCCACTTCAGCTACAATGTTCTGGTGGCCTGTATAATAAATCAGAGGTAATTGTGTGTATGTGTGTGTGTGTGTGTGTGTGTGTGTGTGTGTGAGATGAACCTGCTGGACTCCATCTATGGACAAAGTGTGTGGAGTTAATGAGGTGTGTGTGAATGGGGTTGATCGTAGAGACAAAGCACACACCAACTGTTTCTATTTGTGAAAACATGCATAATGCCTTTAAAACAGATTTAAAACTGTGTGTGTGTGTTTGTGTGTGTGTGTGTGTGTTTGTTATTACATTTTTTTCAGCTCTCATAACACACACACAAACACACACACACAATTATGACACTTATAAGTCAGTTCAGTGTTCAAGGTCTTTGATGCCAGAGAGCTTGTGTATATCTTACGCAACAGGCTGCAACAATGCAAAACAGCACACACACACACTCACACACACACACTCACACACAATGTTCACACACACACACACACACACAATGTTCACACACACACAATGTTCACACACACACACACACACACACACAATGTTCACACACACACACACACACACACACACACACACACACACACACAATGTTCACACACACACACACACAATGTTCACACACACACACACACACACACACACACACACACACACACACAATGTTCACACACACACACACACACACACACACACACACACACACACACACACACACACCTCCTCCTGTCAGTATGTGGATAATTAGCTGTCTCTCTGCAGCAGGAGGTGGGGGAAACCTGCTGAACTCCTTTGTCCCCTTTTCATGATGCGTACAGATTGGCCCCGCCCCCAGCACTCCTTTATGACCCGTTGTGTCCTCATCAATTCATGACTATCACACACAGAGGCTTTGTGTTCCAGTGCAATGGGAACAGCCCACTCTCACTCACCATATGGCTCCAAACAGATAGACAGAGACAGGGAGACAGACAGGGAGACAGACAGGGAGACAGACAGGGAGACAGACAGAGAGACAGACAGGGAGACAGACAGGGAGACAGAAAGGGTGACAGACAGGGAGACAGACAGGGAGACAGACAGGGTGACAGACAGGGAGACAGACAGAGAGACAGACAGGGAGACAGACAGAGAGACAGACAGGGTGACAGACAGAGAGACAGACAGAGAGACAGACAGGGTGACAGACAGGGTGACAGACAGGGAGACAGACAGGGTGACAGACAGAGAGACAGACAGGGAGACAGACAGGGAGACAGAAAGGGTGACAGACAGGGAGACAGACAGGGAGACAGACAGGGTGACAGACAGGGAGACAGACAGAGAGACAGACAGGGAGACAGACAGAGAGACAGACAGGGTGACAGACAGAGAGACAGACAGAGAGACAGACAGGGTGACAGACAGGGTGACAGACAGGGAGACAGACAGGGTGACAGACAGAGAGACAGACAGAGAGACAGACAGGGAGACAGACAGAGAGACAGGCAGGGTGACAGACAGAGAGACAGACAGGGTGACAGTCAGAGAGACAGGCAGAGAGACAGACAGGGTGACAGACAGAGAGACAGACAGAGAGACAGACAGGGTGACAGACAGAGAGACAGACAGAGAGACAGACAGGGTGACAGACAGAGAAAACACAAAAATCTTAAACACCGACTGATATAAAAGAATGAATGAAAGTTTGTTAAACACATAATTTAGCATCATTAACTGTGGGGTTGTTATTTTTTCATAGCTGCTTTAGAACAAAATAAGTAAAATAATAAACTTCAACATCTTTAAGAAACAAAACATGTATTTAGATTCACTTAATGCTTGAGTACTAAAAAGTAGAATCCATGTCTCAGCCGATCACTTTCACTTAAGTGTCACACAGTAGTGAGCTTCCTGTTGTGTTTACAGCCTCACGTGGCATTAGACAGATCACTAGTCTATACAGACCTGAGACGACTGAGCCGTAAACGTGTCCCTCCTCCTCACCAACACACAAGTCAATATGGGGCTTCAGAGACTCTGTTTACACACAACACCTCCAGGACAAGAGCCTGAGACGCTTTAGTGTGGCTGGAGGCAATAAAGTGCAAGAGAGAGAGAGAGAGAGAGAGAGAGAGAGAGAGAGAGAGAGAGAGAGAGAGAGATTTGCTCTTTGACCCTACATGAATAACAATGCTTATTGTGTGGTGCCTCTAGTGAAAGAGGAGAAAAAGTAAAGAAAGTGAGAGAAAAGGAGCTGATAATTAAATGAGTGTGGATGAGGTGACAGATGCTGCTGCACATTCCACCATCACTAAAAAGGACAATGTCTCAGGGAGAGAGAGAGAGAGAGAGAGAGAGAGAGAGAGAGAGAGAGAGAGAGAGAGACTCTCATCTGGGTGGCAACCCACCTGCTGAGCTTTTCTCTGTCCAGAAGAAGGAAAAATGAAAAGGTCAACATTTATCTCTCAACACACACACACACACACACACACACACACACACACACACACACACACACACAGTGACAGTAACTTCTAATGGAGCTTAAAAATCGTACATGCAGTATTGTCACTGAGAATTATCATAATCATCCTCCTCAGTATGTTCAATTCACACACATACACACACACACACACACACACACACACACACACACACACTCACATACACACAGGCACAGGCACATGTACAGAAATGCAGTAAAATATTAGTAAACTAAAAAGAGTAAATGACCAAAAACTTTATAAAATTATTTTTCATCAAACAACCTGATAACTTTGGGTTCTAACTGGGGCTCTAGGGGTTGGGCATGTTAGTGTGTGTTAGTGTGTGTTAGTATGTGAGACAATGTTAATATGTGTCAGTGTGTGTTAGTGTGTGTTAGTATGTGAGACCATGTTAGTGTGTGTTAGTGTGTGTTAGTGTGTGAGACCATGTTAGTGTGTGTTAGTGTGTGTTAGTATGTGAGACAATGTTAATATGTGTCAGTGTGTGTTAGTGTGTGTTAGTATGTGAGACCATGTTAGTGTGTGTTAGTGTGTGTTAGTATGTGAGACAATGTTAATGTGTCAGTGTGTGTTAGTGTGTGTTAGTATGTGAGACCATGTTAGTGTGTGTTAGTGTGTGTTAGTGTGTGTTAGTATGTGAGACAATGTTAATATGTGTCAGTGTGTGTTAGTGTGTGTTAGTATGTGAGACCATGTTAGTGTGTGTTAGTGTGTGAGACCATGTTAGTGTGCGTTAGTGTGTGTTAGTATGTGAGACAATGTTAATATGTGTCAGTGTGTGTTAGTGTGTGTTAGTATGTGAGACCATGTTAGTGTGTTAGTGTGTGTTAGTGTGTGTTAGTATGTGAGACCATGTTAGTGTGTTAGTGTGTGAGACCATGTTAGTGTGTGAGACCATGTTAGTGTGTGTTAGTGTGTGTTAGTTTGTGAGACAATGTTAATATGTGTCAGTGTGTGTTAGTGTGTGTTAGTATGTGAGACCATGTTAGTGTGTGTTAGTGTGTGAGACCATGTTAGTGTGTGTTAGTGTGTTTTAGTGTGTGTTAGTATGTGAGACCATGTTAGTGTGTGTTAGTGTGTGAGACCATGTTAGTGTGTGTTAGTATGTGAGACTATGTTAGTGTGTGACCCCATTTTAGTGTGTGTTAGTGTGTGTTAGTAAGTGAGACAATGTTAATATGTATCAGTGTGTGTTAGTGTGTGTTGGTATGTGAGACCATGTTAGTGTGTGTTTGTGTGTGTTAGTGTGTGTTAGTATGTGAGACCATGTTAGTGTGTGTTAGTGTGTGAGACCATGTTAGTGTGTGTTAGTGTGTGATCCCATTTTAGTGTGTGTTAGTGTGTGAGACCATGTTAGTGTGTGTTAGTGTGTGTTAGTGTGTGAGACTATGTTAGTATGTGTTAGTGTGTGAGACCATGTTAGTGTGTGTTAGTGTGTGTTAGTATGTGAGACAATGTTAATGTGTCAGTGTGTGTTAGTGTGTGTTAGTATGTGAGACCATGTTAGTGTGTGTTAGTGTGTGTTAGTGTGTGACCCCATTTTAGTGTGTGTTAGTGTATGAGACCATGTTAGTGTGTGTTAGTGTGTGTTAGTGTGTGAGACCATGTTAGTGTGTGAGACCATGTTAGTGTGTGTTAGTGTGTGTTAGTGTGTGAGACCATGTTAGTGTGTGTTAGTGTGTGAGACCATGTTAGTGTGTGTTAGTGTGTGAGACCATGTTAGTGTGTGTTAGTGTGTGAGACCATGTTAGTGTGTGTTAGTGTGTGAGACCATGTTAGTGTGTGTTAGTGTGTGAGACCATGTTAGTGTGTGAGACCATGTTAGTGTGTGTTAGTGTGTGAGACCATGTTAGTGTGTGAGACCATGTTAGTGTGTGATAGTGTGTGTTAGTGTGTGAGACCATGTTAGTGTGTGTTAGTGTGTGTTAGTGTGTGTTAGTGTGTGTTAGAGTGTGAGACCATGTTAGTGTGTGTTAGTGTGTGAGACCATGTTAGTGTGTGTTAGTGTGTGTTAGTGTGTGACCCCATTTTAGTGTGTGTTAGTATGTGAGACAATGTTAATGTGTGTTAGTGTGTGTTAGTGTGTGTTAGTATGTGAGACCATGTTAGTGTGTGTTAGTATGTGAGACCATGTTAGTGTGTGTTAGTGTGTGAGACCATGTTAGTGTGTGTTAGTATGTGAGACCATGTTAGTGTGTGTTAGTGTGTGAGACCATGTTAGTGTGTTAGTGTGTGTTAGTGTGTGTTAGTGTGTGAGACATGTTATGTGTGTAGTGTGAGACCATGTTAGTGTGTTTAGTGTGTGCATGTGTGTGTGTGTGTGTTAGTGTGTGAGACCATGTTAGTGTGTGAGACCATGTTAGTGTGTGAGACCATGTTAGTGTGTGTTAGTGTGTGAGACCATGTTAGTGTGTGAGACCATGTTAGTGTGTGTTAGTGTGTGTTAGTGTGTGAGACCATGTTAGTGTGTGAGACCATGTTAGTGTGTGTTAGTGTGTGAGACCATGTTAGTGTGTGAGACCATGTTAGTGTGTGTTAGTGTGTGTTAGTGTGTGAGACCATGTTAGTGTGTGTTAGTGTGTGAGACCATGTTAGTGTGTGAGACCATGTTAGTGTGTGTTAGTGTGTGTTAGTGTGTGAGACCATGTTAGTGTGTGAGACCATGTTAGTGTGTGTTAGTGTGTGTTAGTGTGTGAGAGTGTGTAGACATTTATGTGTTATTGTGACCTGTTATGTGTGTGTTAGTGTGTGTGTTAGATGTGTGTGTGTTAGTGTGTGTTAGTGTGTGAGACCATGTTAGTGTGTGTTAGTGTGAGACCATGTTAGTGTGTGTTAGTGTGTGTTAGTGTGTGTTAGTGTGTGAGACCATGTTAGTGTGTGTTAGTGTGTGTTAGTGTGTGAGACCATGTTAGTGTGTGAGACCATGTTAGTGTGTGTTAGTGTGTGTTAGTGTGTGAGACCATGTTAGTGTGTGTTAGTGTGTGAGACCATGTTAGTGTGTGTTAGTGTGTGTTAGTGTGTGTTAGTGTGTGAGACCATGTTAGTGTGTGTTAGTGTCTGTTAATGTGTGTTAGTATGTGAGACCATGTTAGTGTGTGTTAGTGTGTGAGACAATGTTAGTGTGTGTTAGTGTGTGTTGGTGTAGTGGTGAGACCATGTTAGTGTGTA
>NC_083461.1:40670960-40673460 GCF_030014155.1 Tachysurus vachellii | reverse complement strand
GGCAGACGCACACAGACGCGAGTTTATTGCTTTAAATAAAGAAAAAAAAAGAAAAAAGTGGAACAAAGAAGAGTTTTGGATTAAAGGTGATCGCGCCTTCATGTGGAATTTTACTACAAGAAGAGAAACAATGCACAGCGCGTGCCTTGTGCTGTTCACTCTCTTGGTGTCTGGATTTGGTCTTGTGGTGGGACGGACGCTAAGGTACCGTGTGTATGAGGAGCAGGAGGCGGGAACCGTTATCGGCTCATTGAAGGAGGATGCCCGTGATGTGTTATCTCACCTGCCCAACACTGTGCCCTTACGTTTCCGGTCTGTGCAGCGTGGCGGTGCGAGCGCCTTAGCGGTACGTGAGCGTGATGGAGAGATCAGTGTAAGAGGCCGACTGGATCGTGAAAAGTTGTGTGACCGGAACCCAAACTGCTCAGTGGAGTTCGATGTGCTGACCCTGCCCACTGAGCACCTGCAACTCTTCCATGTGCAGGTGGAGATACTGGATGTGAATGACCATGCGCCACGTTTTCCACGTGCAGTCATCCCTCTGGAGATCTCAGAAACAGCCTCCGTAGGGACACGGGTCCCTCTGGACAGTGCTGCGGACCCGGATGTCGGTGAGAATGCTCTGAGCACATACACCCTGAGTGCATCTGACACCTTTGGAATCGATGTCCTTACTGGAACAAATGGTGCCAAGTACGCTGAGCTAGTGGTGCTGAAGGAACTTGATCGAGAGACACGTTCCAGCTACGAGCTACGACTTACAGCATCAGATGGTGGCTCACCTCCCAGAACTGGAACCACACTTCTGAAGATCAAAGTCGCCGATTCGAACGACAACAATCCTATCTTTGCAGAGCCGTCATATACCATTGACCTCCCAGAGGACGCGGCACCAGGTGTGTTGCTGGTGGATCTGAATGCCACAGATGCAGATGAAGGCACAAATGGCAAGATCGTCTACTCCTTCAGCAGCCATGTCTCTCCAAAAGTAGTAGAAACGTTCCGTATCGACCCAGACACAGGTCACCTGAGTCTGCTCAGGAAGGTGGACTTTGAGACAGACGATTCGTATGACGTAGACGTCCAGGCGCAAGACTCAGGGCCAAACTCAATGCCAGCACACTGCAAGATCACAATCAAGGTAAAGGACGTCAATGACAACAATCCAGAAGTCAGTGTGAGCTTGATGGGAAATGATGAGGAAGCAGCGCTGGTCTCGGAGTTAGCGCCCATAGACACGTTTGTAGCACTTGTGCGAGTGGATGATGCAGACTCGGGTTTAAATGGCGAAGTTGTGTGCCGGCTTGCTCGCGAAGGACACTTCCGGCTTCAGAAGACACATGAGAAGAACTATGTAATTCTCACGAATGCCACACTAGACAGAGAGACTAGCTCGGAGTACAGTCTTACGATAATTGCTGAGGACAGGGGGACTCCGAGCCTGTCCACTGTGAGACACTTCACAGTGCGTGTACAGGATGAGAACGATAACGCACCCCACTTTGACAAGAACCGCTATGACATCTTTAAAGATGAGAACAACTCTCCTGGTGCTTACCTCGCCACAGTGCATGCTACCGACCCGGACCTAGCCACTAATGGCCATGTAAGCTACTCTGTTTTAGAGGGCATGGTGCACGGAAGCTCCATTTCTACTTATGTCACCGTAGATCCATCAAGCGGTGCCATTTATGCCTTACGCACTTTTGACTATGAGGAAATTAGCCATATTAGCTTCATGATTCAAGCACGTGACTATGGCAATCCATCGCTAAGCAGTAATGTGACTGTTGTCTTAAATGTTCTAGATGTGAATGACAATCGGCCAGTTATAGTATCGCCTCCACTTCGGAATCACACCACTGAGTTCACAATTTCCAAGTATTCAGACTACGGTGATCTCATAACCACAATCACGGCAACAGATCGTGACTCAGGTGTTAATGGCGACCTCTCGTGCACCATCACTGCTGGAAACGAGGCTGGGTACTTCTACATGGACAGCCGTACATGTGAAATCCGTGCTAACGTGAGCTTGCGTGACCTAAAGACTGATCACGTGGAGCTTATGATCATGGTCCAGGATCACGGCAGTGAACCACTAGAGACCAGGGCTCTGCTCCACCTGTCCCTGCTGGAGAATCCAGAGAACCTTGCTGACCCACTTGCCACAGGGGGCTTGGGTAAAGAAAATGTTCTCGATGCCTCCACAATTATCATCATCTCACTGGGTGCCATCTGTGGTCTGCTGATTATCATCATGGTGGCGCTAGCTTTGCGCTGTTCACGTGACAAAAATGACACACGTTCATACAACTGCCGCGTCGCAGAATCGACGTATCAGCAGCGGCCCAGAAAACCTTCACGCCAAATTCACAAAGGTGACATCACACTCGTACCAACTGTTAACGGCGCACTTCCTGTTCATCATCACTCACCCACCACCACAGGGCCGATCCATCACAGCCACCAATCACTGAACAGCATCGTCACTGTGACA
>NC_083461.1:40658460-40665960 GCF_030014155.1 Tachysurus vachellii | reverse complement strand
CAGAGAAAGGTTCCTCAAGTGCCTGAAACAAGCTGGTAAGAAGTTTTTAAACCCTCCAGTCTTCTACATCTTAAAAACAAATGCTCTAAATCTTCTGTAGTTCCACAAATCCTACAGCTCCACCCACTGCTGTACTCAGGTGTGCCACATGTCTGTCTGTAGTTATTGCCCCATGAATAATCCTCCACTGCAGGTCAGCTGTCCGCTTTCTACAGGAGGTTTATACAGGGACCTCCACCTGTCCCTCACAAGGACGTCTGTCCTGTCCACCTGGAAGCTTTTTGGCTTCTAAGTGAGTCCTGATGTGTCACCTTAACTGTGGTGAGGTATATTTCCTTCTTGGTTGCAGACTCTGCATACCCAAGCTGAGGGGTGTTGAAGGACAGGATTGAACTTCACCTTCTTGCTCATCATTTATCACAAGAGAGACTGATTCTCAGAAACTCCTTCTCGCTTCTCATGTCCAGCAAATGTCCCCTTCCAATGTCTTCCCTGTAAACACTTGGTAGTACAGTCAGAATTTCTTCCACCAGCTTTGATGTGAGCCGTGATGACCCCAAGCCTGTCACCTCTTTAAGGGCCTCCTCAGATCTCCACCCGTCCCTAATCCAGGAGGTGATTCAGCTTTACTACACCGTGCACGGATACTCGTAGAAGACAGAAGTCTGGTCTGGATCATTGGGTTGAGGAGAAGTGGTTCCTCTAAAGCCCAGTGTTCTGGATCATGGAGCTCTCTCTGTACAGTAAAAACAGTTCTCCATGCATGTAGCATTGATTGATAAAAGGGTGTAAGCTCAGACAGACACACACACACACACCCTGTTTGAGGAGATGTCTGTCCAAGCCAAAGCCACCTGTCTTTGCAGGACCACTCTTGTGGTTTGAGTCCAAGCCAAGTCTTTACTGTACATTAATCCCTGAACTGTTTGTATTCTGAAGGCAGGAATACGGCACCTCACAAACACCAAGCCTTGTCCATCTTCCTGGACAGGAAGATAGAGTCCTGCTGCACAAATCCAGTGCTCTCTGCACCAAAAGAAGTCCATGATCGTCCTTTGAATCCTGCAGTTCCTCAGGTGGCTCCATGACTATAACTCTATGCCACAGGGTAGAAGCAGCCAGGTTGTTTATAACCACAACTCTTCCCCTGTAAGACAATTGCAGTAATAACCATTTCCATTTAGACAATCAGGCTAATTAGACACCTTTTCCAGCATTCCCTCAAAAGTTCTTTTCTGAAACTCTCTGTTCCCTAAAACAGACCTAAAATGTTCATTCCATCCCTTCTCCATATGAAGCCACCTGGCAGTTTTTGGGGTCCTGTTCCCTCCCATTGACCAATGACAAGCCCTTCACTTTTTCCCAGTCCACCTTTGAAGATTCAGCTTTCTCGTGCTGCTCGATGGCTTTTGTTAAAGCTTTTACATCATTTTGTCCTGTAATAAAAGTTGTAATGTCATCAGCTGCTAAAGACACTCTAACCCTAGTGTCTCTGCCTGCCATCATGGCTCCACTGAGGTCCCACTTTAACCTGCACAACAAGGGGTCGATAGCAGGACTGTAGAATTAGCAGGACCAGAGAGAGGACAACCTTGTCTACTGCCGCTTAGGGAACAGCCGATAGTTAGCTGCTGCATTGCCTCTGGAAGCTGTTGGAATGTGATTGGGTTGTCCGGTGATCGCCGCTGCTCATCCTCTAACTGAGGCAGTTCTTGAAGTAAGTCAGAGGCACTTTGAGTCACAACATTCTGTAGCACTGTATAAGTCTCTATAGAATCCTGCTGCCAGCTTCCTTATTTCTACAGGATCGGTTGTTACACTTTAATCAGGACAACAAAGATACTGCATTTGTTTTCCTGTCCACTTTTACACTCATGGTTAAAAAGTAAGAGGTGAGAATCCATGTGTCTGACAGCAGAGTCTTGTCCGTATTAATGCTCCTTTTACACACTCTTGTGTAAGCGAGTCAAGTTCCTTCTTCTTTTTGTTCTAAAGGTCATTTTGTCCCCTCCTTGAACCGCCACCTTATTGTGGTGGAGGGGTTTGAGTGCCTGAATGATCCTAGGAGCTATGTTGTCTGGGGCTTTCTGCCCCTGGTAGGGTCTCCCAAGGCAAACAGGTCCTGGGTGACAGGCCAGACAAAGAGCGGTTCAAAACCCTTTATGAAGAAAGTTAAAACAAGGTCCGTGACGTCGCCCGGTATGGCGCAACCGGGGCCCCACCCTGGAGCCAGGCCCGGGGTTGGGGCTCGCATGCGAGCGCCTGGTGGCCGGGTCTTACCCCACGGGACCCGGCCGGGCTTAGCCCGAAGGAGTGACGAGGGGCCGATCTCCTGTGGGCCCACCACCTGCAGGAGAAACCGTAAAGGGGCTGGTGCATTGTGGATTGGGTGGCAGTCAAATGCGGGAGCCTCGGTGACCCAATCCCTGGACAAGGAATCTGGCTCTAGGGACATGGAATGTCACCTCGCTGGGGGGAAGGAGCCTGAGCTGGTGCGGGAGGTTGAGAGATACCAACTAGATATAGTTGGGCTCGCCTCCACGCACAGCTTGGGCTCTGGAACCCAACTCCTTGAGAGAGGCTGGGCCCTCTACTACTCTGGAGTTGCCTGCGGTGAGAGGCGGCGGGCTGGTGTGGGCTTGCTCATAGCCCCCCAGCTCAGCAGCCATGTGTTGGAGTTTACCCCAGTGAACGAGAGGGTCGTTTCCCTGCGCCTTCGGGTTGGGGAGAGGTCTCTCACTGTTATTTGTGCTAAATTTGTGCAGATTCTCAGTGGGAATCTGCTGACTTCGACTGGGGACATTCTCGGACAGTGGAAGGAGTACTTCGAGGATCTCCTCAACCCCACCGACATGTCTTCCACTGAGGAAGCAGAGGCAGAGGGCTCAGTTGAGGACTCGTCGATCCCCCAATCTGAGGTCACTGAGGTGGTTGAGAAGCTCCTCAGTGGCAAGGCACTGGGGGTGGATGAGATCCGCCCTGAGTACCTCAAGTCTTTGGATGTTGTGGGGCTGTCTTGGTTGACACGCCTCTGCAACATCGCGTGGCGGCTGGGGACAGTGTCTCTGGACTGGCAGACTGGGGTGGTGGTCCCTCTGTTTAAGAAGGGGGACCGGAGGGTGTGTTCCAACTACATGGGAATCACACTCCTCAGCCTCCCCGGAAAAGTCTATGCCAGGGTACTGGAGAGGAGAATCCAGCCGATAGTCGAACCTCGGATTCAGGAGGAACAATGCGGGTTTCGTCCCGGTCGTGGAACACTGGACCATCTCTATACCCTCACCAGGTTGCTGGAGGGTTCATGGGAGTTTGCCCAACCAGTCCACATGTGCTTTGTGGATCTGGAGAAGGCATTCGACTGTGTCCCTCGTGGTGATCTGTGGGGGGTGCTCTGGGAGTATGGGGTCCAGGGCCCTCTGCTAAGGTGCATGTTGGACTCCGGCAGGGCTGCCCTTTGTCACTGGTCCTGTTCATTATTTATATGGACAGGATTTCTAGGTGCAGTCGGGGGCCGGAGGGAGTCCGGTTTGGGGACAACGGGATTTCGTCTCTGCTTTTGCAGATGATGTTGTCCTGTTGGCTTCTTCAAATCAGGACCTTCAGAGTGCACTGGGACAGTTTGCAGCTGAGTGTGAAGCGGCGGGGATGAGAATCAGCACCTCCAAGTCCGAGGCCATGGTTCTCAGCCGGAAAAGGGTGGCTTGCCCCCTTCGGGTTGGTGGAAAGCCCCTGCCTCAAGTGGAGGAGTTTAAGTATCTTGGGGTCTTGTTCACGAGTGAGGGAAGGATGGAGCGGGAGATCGACAGGCAGATCGGTGTATCTTCTGCAGTGATGCGGTCGATATACCGGTCTGTTGTGGTGAAGAAAGAGCTGAGCCGCAAGGCGAAGCTCTCTATTTACCAGTCAATCTACGTTCCTACCCTCACCTATGGTCATGAGCTTTGGGTCATGACCGAAAGGACAAGATCCCGGATACAGGCGGCCGAAATGAGTTTCCTCCGCAGGGTGGCTGGGCGCTCCCTTAGAGATAGGGTGAGGAGCTCGGTCACTCGGGAGGAGCTCAGAGTATAGCCGTTGCTCCTCCACATCGAGAGTGGTCAGCTAAGGTGGCTCGGGCATCTGTTCCGGATGCCTCCTGGACGCCTCCCTGGGGAGGTGTTCCGGGCATGTCCAACCGGGGAAGACCTAGGAGGCCCCGGGGAAGACCTAGGACATGCTGGAGGGACTATGTCTCTCGGCTGGCCTGGGAACGCCTCGGTATTCCCCTGGAGGAGCTGGAGGAAGTGTCTTGGGAGAGGGAAGTCTGGGTGTCCCTGCTCAGACTGCTGCCCCCCGCGACCCGGCCCCGGATAAGCGGTAGAAGATGGATGGATGGATGGATGGAGGTCATTTTGTTCAGTTCCATTATTGTATAAAATAACACTTTCTAGATGTTGGACGTCTCCTTCCAGATCTTTCATCGTTGCCTTTAACACTGATGTGAACTGTAGTTTTCCCCCCACACCCCCCCACTGACCAAGACTTTCTAATGAGTCTTTCTTTAGCTCCCAAATGCCCCAGATTTTCCCAACACAAAGCATCCTGTAACAGTTTAACATTAAAGTGTCACTAACTAGGTTTTAAGATCTCTTTTAGGTTCAAATCCAATGTGACTAACTGATGTTCTGACAGACTATTGGGTGAAATTAAGGAACTCATCACTTTATTATTTCACACCTTACCCAAGTAAAATCTGCCCTGTTTAATGTCTGTGTTCCTACTTCTCCATAAATCTATCAAATCAAACTCATTAATAATATTCCACAGAACTTTACCTGACACACTGTGAGGCTCCTCCACATTCCTGTCGACTGTAACAGTAGGGGTGCAGTTCCAATCCCATCCAATACTTAGACAGTCACCATCATCAAAGTTCTAAAGATGTTGTTTCAGCTTCATAAAGACTTCCACCCGCTCAGACCCACAGTTTGGTGCATAAACATTTAACTTTTACAAAATCAATTCCTCTAAATTCTATTTTCATTCATATTATTCATCCTTTGACAATTTCTTCCATTAGTAAGATGTTAACATTTATGTTTTTAGAGAATAAAATGGCGAAACCTGCACTAGTATTTGTTCCATGGCTTAAAACAGATTTTCCCTCCCACCAGAAGAAAAGAAAGGATAGAAACAGATAAAGATAAAGGACAGAAGACACCCTGTGTGCTTTAGCCAGGTTATTTTTTGAAACATTAGCTTTGTCCTTTCTCAACTTCACCAATATTTTATTTAACTGAAACCTTTTTTTTTACCCAAAGCTTCATAACTAACTGTTTTTTGTAACATTAAGACATATCTGGGGAAAAAGTCCTTCACTTCTACAATGTTGCTGAAGGTTAGATCTAAGAACCCGTTTATTTCTTGTAGAGTAAACGTGTCATCTGCTGTATGTCCAGTGTATCGTCATGTCTCATCTCTGTATCAGTGCTCATTTCAACACAATGTGACACACCACGATGTTCCACACTGTCTACGTCTACATTAGAGTTTTCTGTTACTTTATCCTCATCATCATCATCATCATCCTCATCATCCTCATCATCCTCATCATCATCATCATCATCATCCTCATCATCATCATCATCATCATCATCATCATCATCACCATCATCAGTAATCACCTTGTTTACAGTCATGTCTGCCACATCATTATTAGCCCTGGAGTCAACCGTTTCTCCATCATCCTTATTCTGATGGGGAACAACATTGTTAATCAGATCAGTATTATTAATGTCTTTCTCTCCTGTAACCTGAAGTTCCTCAAAGTTGACCTCATTATTGTTCATTCCAACAACAGCAGTAACACTCGGTCCCTCAGTATCAACTGGTCCAGCTGAAGAACTGGGTCCTGCAGCACCAACAGAACCAGCAGCAACCACAGGCTCAGTAACACCAGCATCACCGGCAGTCTCCTCTCTAACCTGGGTCTTCTGGTCATACTGCTGGTGTTCCCGTACACCATGTTCGCTTTCCCCTCGTGCCACACCATAAACGACACGTCCAGCTCTGGTTCGCTCAGAAACATAAAAACCTGCCTCCTAAATGACGACATGTTTTTACATCCCAGTGGGACCGTTTTATTACCGCTGCCATATCTCACGAGTCCCCGTTTAATTTCATCGTTATAACCTAACACCTAACACCGTGACACAGCGATACAGGTCGTGGTCCCCCCTCAGGGAGAGACGCCATCCTGACGCTGGAGCAAAAAACTTTTACTCTCTGAATTAAACTTTTAAACCAAAGATAACCGAAATAACAGAAGTAAACATTTTTGATGTACAAAGGAAAACCCCAATTAGTCGCCTCTCCACATGGAGAGAGAGAGAGAGAGAGAGAGAGAGAGAGAGAGAGAGAGAGAGAGAGAGAGAGAGAGAGAGAGAGACAGAGAGAGAGAGAAAGAGAAAGAGAGAGAGAGAGAGAGAAAGAGAGAGAGAGAGAGAGAGATTCATTCTCAGTGTTACAGAGTGAATTATAGACCGAACAGTGAAAGGGGTTTATTTCACTGTGAGAAGAGAAACACTGGGGCTGAAGGTAGGACATCATCATCATCATCATTATCATTATAATCATGCAGCAGTCTTATGGTGTTTAAAATATTAAAAAGTAAAAGTGTGTGTGTGTGTTTGTGTGTGTGTGTGTGTTTGTGTGTGTGTGTGTGTTTGTGTGTGTGTGTGTGTGTGCATGTGTGTGAGAGTGTGTGTGTGAGTGTGTGTGTGTGTGTGTGTGTGTGTGTGTGTGTGTGTATGTGTGTTCGATCTCCGTAGATATATCACATTCAGTGGACTGTGTGTTATATTCTGTGTTAATTCTCAGTAGTTTATTTACAGACAGAAAGTCGCAACATCCTGATTGTAGACTGCAGAAGTTTAGAAGACGATCGTTGGTGCAGTTTTTTTGGGATTATATGACGTAATGAGGTGCTTCTAACCCTCAGAGCACCACCTAGAGGCGCGTCACTGTATTACACAACCTTCACACTGACCCTGCAACTACTGAGCTCTGATAACCACACACACACACACACACACACACACATTACAGGGTTGAAAATGGTCTGGATGGATGAAAAAGTTTATGAAAACAGAACAGAAAGAATTTCTAGGACAAAACAGAATATTATGGTCATAAGATGAGGTCATAAACATTTATTAAGCATTTATTTGTTTTGTTTATCTTTCAGCTTTGTACTATAGATATATATACAGTATGAACAAGAAATTGTGTGTTCATAAACTTGAGCAATGATATACACACCTATAAGATGGACACCACCAGCTGTGTGTGTATGTGTGTGTGTGTGTGTGTGTGTGTGTGTGTGTGTGTGCAGATGTGGTTGTAAAGCCCTTGTTATAGACATGTGGTGTTAGAAGACTTTCTCTTTTTTCAGTATTGTATTTCAGTTTTATTTTTGTTCTCTCAGCTAAACCTCTATCTTCTGCCCAGATTCTTGGATGA
>NC_083461.1:40620960-40630960 GCF_030014155.1 Tachysurus vachellii | reverse complement strand
CAACATCCTCACCAAACACCATCATTTACACCAAACACCATCATCCTCACCAAACACCATCATTTGCACCAAACACCAACATCCTCACCAAACACCATCATTTACACCAAACACCATCATCCTCACCAAACACCATCATCCTCACCAAACCTCATCCTCACCAAACCTCATCATCCTCACCAAGCACCATCATCCTCACCAAACCTCATCATCCTCACCAAACACCATCATCCTCACCAAACCTCATCATCCTCACCAAACCTCATCATCCTCACCAAGCACCATCATCCCCACCAAGCACCATCATCCTCACCAAGCACCATCATTCAGGAATATTTTTAACAAATACATCAAACAAATCGGCATGTTTTCACCACTTTGTCCATACCAGAAAGTGATGTCCTTTATTTTGGAGGTGGTTGGTGTTTGAGTGTTCAGTATGTTGGAGGTGGTTGGTGTTTGAGTGTTCAGTATGTTGGAGGTGGTTGGTGTTTGAGTGATCAGTGGCCATTTGGTGTTAATGACAAATTATGGGTTCAGGAATCATCAGGTTTAATAGTTGATGTCACTGAGGGACTGAAGGAGCTGAAGGTTTAATTCAATGTGTAATTAGCGAGCATTGTTTCAGCTGATGAACAAATCAATTTCTAATCAGAGTTTCATTAGCATCAGATCAGGGTCTGATTAGAGATCAGTCTAATTGTGACCCAATGAGCAGAAAGCTCGTTAACATGGCGATTTCTAGTCAAACTGCCCTTCCTGTTTAAAGGAACACTGAGACTGTGTTATATCACGTCAGAGCTGATGTGTGAATGTGAGCTTCTGGATGTAGAGTTCACACTTTGTCCAGATCACTGCAGGACGTCTCGTCCTTCTCCAGCATGACTCAGACTTGTTAAATGTTACTACAGCATCACATCTACATAAAGATGTCTTCAGAACTTTAAACCCATTTCTTTCCAGACTGATGTTTCAGAACATTGAATGTTTTTCACTGATGAAGCACCTGCAGTAATTTATAGTGTAATTCAGTACAATCACTAGAAATAAATCAGATTTATTAAGACAAAGTGGGGGTCACGCTGGTTTAGTGGTTAGCACGTTCACCTCACACCTCCAGGGTTGGGGGTTCGATTCCCACCTCCACCTTGTGTGTGTGGGTACCACCTTGTGTGTTATCTCCGGGTACTCCGGTTTCCTCCCCCGGTCCAAAGACATGCATGGTAGGTTGATTGGCATCTCTGGAAAATTGTCTGTAGTGTGTGTGTGTGAGTGAATGAGTGTGTGTGTGTATGTGCCCTGTGATGGGTTGGCACTCCATCCAGGGTGTATCCTGCCTTGATGCCCGATGTCGCCTGAGATAGGCACAGGCTCCCCGTGACCCGAGGTAGTTCAGATAAGTGGTAGAAGATGAATGAATGAATGAGTGAATATTAAGACGATAACATTAAGATGACAACTTTGTAAATTTGGTGATGTTTTGTTTTCAATCCCAGCGCCTGTTTTAACTCACTTGTTTTTCTGAAGGCTGAAGCTGCAGCGCTGTGGTGTAAATCACCCACATAAATCACCAGTGGTGTTTGTTTCTACACAACCTCCTCTTCACTAAACACTTAGGGCTTCTTCAGCAGGTTCACCAGGGAAACATCTCTACAACGTCTCTGTACCCCTGGAAGTGTTGAGCTTCTTCAAAACCCTTGAGGAAGCCGTGGTTTCTCCAGCGTGGGTGTGAACATGGCTCAGACCTCACATCCACGGCTGTGTGTGTAAATCAGTCTTCAGTGTAATGCAGTCATTAATGACCTAAAACTGAATGAATGAAATGAATGAATTTCCCTTTCAGAAATGTTCCCAGGTAAGAGAGTATAGAACCCTTCAGGAATCTTTGAAGGTGTTCTGGAACCACGCTGCAGTTTTTACCAACACTGGATTTATTCTGTCTGTCTTTTTATGTTGTCTGTCTATCATGTTGTTTCTGAGTCATAATGTTTGGTGTTTGTGATAAACTCAATAATATTTAGTGAGTCGCAGAAAATGAGATTTATGTGAAATAAAATCCAGGTAATAAAATCACCTTATCACCAAACACCATCATTTGCACCAAACACCAACATCCTCACCAAACACCATCATTTACACCAAACACCATCATTTACACCAAACACCATCATCCTCACCAAACCTCATCCTCACCAAACCTCATCATCCTCACCAAGCACCATCATCCTCACCAAACCTCATCATCCTCACCAAACACCATCATCCTCACCAAACCTCATCATCCTCACCAAGCACCATCAACCTGAGCACCATCAACCTGAACCTCACCAAGCACCATCAACCTCACATTGACATACAGGGACTCACAGGGACTCACATTGACATACAGGGACTCACAGGGACATACAGGGACTCACAGGGATATACAGGGACATACAGGGACTCACAGTGACATACAGGGACATAGAGGGACTCACAGTGACATACAGGGACTCACAGGGATATACAGGGACATACAGGGACTCACAGTGACATACAGGGACATACAGGGACTCACAGTGACATACAGGGACATAGAGGGACTCACAGTGACATACAGGGACATACAGGGACTCAGGAATATTTTTAACAAATACATCAAACAAATCGGCATGTTTTCACCACTTTGTCATTGCACCAGCATAAATACCCTGATTAACTGATACCAGAAAGTGATGTTTGGAATCTTTGAAGGTGTTCTGGAACCACGCTGCAGTTTTTACCAACACTGGATTTATTCTGTCTGTCTTTTTATCTGTCTCTCTCTCTGTATCTGTCTTTTTATCTGTCTCTCTCTCTGTATCTGTCTGTCTGTCTGTTTATCTGTCTCTCTCTCTGTATCTGTCTGTCTGTCTGTTTATCTGTCTCTCTCTCTGTATCTGTCTTTTTATCTGTCTCTCTCTCTGTATCTGTCTTTTTGTTTGTCTCTTTCTCTGTATCTGTCTGTTTATCTGTCTCTCTCTCTCTGTATCTGTCTTTTTATCTGTCTCTCTCTCTGTATCTGTCTTTTTATCTGTCTCTCTCTCTGTATCTGTCTTTTTATCTGTCTCTCTCTCTGTATCTGTCTGTCTGTCTGTTTATCTGTCTCTCTCTCTGTATCTGTCTTTTTTATCTGTCTCTCTCTCTGTATCTGTCTGTCTGTCTGTTTATCTGTCTCTCTCTCTGTATCTGTCTGTTTATCTGTCTCTCTCTCTGTATCTGTCTGTTTATCTGTCTCTCTCTGTATCTGTCTGTTTATCTGTCTCTCTCTCTGTATCTGTCTTTTTATCTGTCTCTCTCTCTCTGTATCTGTCTTTTTATCTGTCTCTCTCTCTGTATCTGTCTGTTTATCTGTCTCTCTCTCTGTATCTGTTTATCTGTCTCTCTCTGTATCTGTCTGTCTGTCTCATGTCAGTTTTCTTGCAGGATGTAAATGGGATGAAGTTGATAAGTGGAATCCCAAAAAACTTCACACACTGTCTGTGTGACGCAACAGCTGTGTAACAGCACTTCTACTGCAGGTGTTTAGGTAAGCCTAAACACACACACACACACACACACACACACACACACAGAAGCGTTGTTAGCAGTGAAAAAAGCTGATTTGGGGAGATGAGTGTTGTGATGTGCTTGCATCATCGCTGTCATGGTTTATTGCTGAATGTGACAGTGCGATCCTGCTGATGGTAGGAATTTAACACTAACACACACACACACACACACACACACACACACACACACACACACACACAAACAAACAAACTGTAACTGTTAAAGTATCAGGATCCAATCTGTATGTAAAGCACTTAATGGTTTAGGACATAATAATAATAATAATAATAATAATAATAATAATAATAATAATAATAATAACAACAACAAAACAACAACAATAATAATAATAATAATAATAATAATAATAATAATAATAATAATAATAATAATAATAATAATGTTATCTTGCCAGATAAAGTAGCTAACAACTAAAAGTATATGACCTCCAGTTTAGCTTATTTAGCTTAGACAGAAGGACAAATCTCAGATAGTTCCTTAGGGTGTGGCCTACAGACTGAAGGCGGAGCTTGGAGAACCCTGTGTGCTATTATCTCTCCTAACATTAGCGACATTAGCCTCAGAGCTTTGGTGACATTAGATTCTGGAGCTGTTGTGAGTTCTTCTGAGGAACATCTTCATCTCCTTACACACAATAAACACAGCATCACACCTCTCACTCTGCACATCAGATATATATGTACATGTGCACACAGGACATGAGCACCAGGAGGATCAAGTCACACAGAGTGTGTGAAGTGAGACAATGTTATATTTTCAGACTCACATTAGAGGTGAAATGCATCATGGGAATAAACAAGACTTTAGAAGGGGAAGTAAAGATACAGCACATTTATTCAGGCGTTTTTCCTTTCTTCACTCCCACACAGCACGACTAAGAGGCATTAAAGCAACATAAGACTACAGTGACTGATACACACACACACACACACACACACACACACACACACACACACACACACACAAACACTTACACACACTCCCACACAGCACGACTAAGAGGCATTAAAACAACATAAGACTACAGTGACTGATACACACACACACACACACAAACACTCACGCACGCACACACACACTTACACACACACTTACACACACACACACACACAAACACTTACTTACACACACACACACACACACAAACACTTACACACACACACACACAAACACTCACGCACGCACACACACTTACACACACTTACACACACACACACACACACACACACACTAGGACGTGTGTGCATGCTTTGAGACACTATTCTATTCCTCACCACCTCCTTCATTAAGACTCCACTCTGGTTAACTGATGTTATTCCTGAACAGATAATTACCTCACACACTATGACCTTTCACCTCTGTTTATATACTCTTCACTCAGAACACTCTCAGTGACCAGCATGTAATGAACCAATTCATATCTGACCTGTGTGTGTGTGTGTGTGTGTGTGTGTGTGTGTGTGTGTGTGTGTGAGTTAACAGTCAGATTTTAACACAGGCTGCTCAGGTACTTGTTCAGTCTCTTGTCATCTCTAGACTATATTACTGTAACACACTGCTGGCAGGTCTACATATGAACACAATCCGTCCTCTGCAAATGATCCAAAATGCAGCTGCACGGCTTGTCTTCAACCTGCCAAAGTTCTCCACACCACCACACTGCTGCGATCCCTCCACTGGCTTCCTGTAGCTGCACACATCAGATTTAAACACTGATGCTGACCTACAAAGCCAAACCAGACCATCTCCCTCTTACCTCAAAGCCCTCATCACTCCTCACACTGCACCTCACACCCTCAGATCTACAGCACTGCTCCACTGGTCCCACCATCTCTCAGGGTAAGAGGTAAGTTTACTACAAGACTCTTCTCTGTTCTGGCACCAAGGTGGTGGAATGAACTTCCCCTAGAGGTCCAGACAGCTGAGTCACTGGATATTTTCATGTGGCGGTTGAAGACCTACTTATTCAGGAAACACTTCAACTAGCACTTCTTTCCTTATCTTTTACATTAAAAAAAAAAAAAACACCTTTGACACTTTTTCATTGTAACTTTGAACAAATGTTTTAAACTCATGGTATCTTAAGTATGTAACTTAGTGAGCCAGCATTAATGTATTCAATGTTAGAGATTTAAGCACTTCTGTACGTCGCTCTGGATAAGGGCGTCTGTCACATGATGTAAATGTAAATGTATTAATCTCACTCTGCTCTGGTTGAGGTAAATCAGAGGTGTGTAATATTAGACACAGGTTTTTCAGAATAAACGTACATCTCGTCTTTCATGACTGTGTGTGAAATAAAAGTGTGTGTTCTAAAGAATAATTAACACCTGGTTACATTTGGAGATTTATGTTCTGTCCCTGCTTCAGTGAAAAAGTGTCAGACAGAGTAATACGTTGTGCAGTGAGTTGTGGAGAGAACTGGGATGTCTGACTGCTCCTCTGCTTCTCACGGCCCTGGAGACGGTTCCAATGGGTTCTGGAGTGTGATTAGAACAGGAAATCTGTCCCCTGCTGGTCCTAGCTACTGATTTATATCCTGTTCATGATAACAAACAGGAGAGCAGTGAGGTGCAGTGCACACACACAGCTCCACATCCACTACACTTAACACCAACTACACTAACACCACTCACACTGCGCTGCTGTTAACAATGCCTCCATCTCTGTGGATGAAGAAAGAAAGGAAGGAAGAAATGAATGTTTAGTTCTGGCCACAGTGTTAAAATATCTCCTGTCACAGTGCTGTTTATTTTAGTATTGCACCCAATCGTGCAGCTCTGCCCAATTATCTGCATCAACACAGGCTAAATCAGGAGAAAACCCTCACTGTGTGTGTGTGTGTGTGTGTGTGTGTGCGTGTCCGTCCAACTGTTTCCTGCTTGTTTGTTTAACAAGACAAACCACCACTGCACGCTTTCTTTTATTTGCGCTAACGAGACACTCGCTTTCATCGCGTGTGTTCATGTGTGTGTGTTTTAAGTGGAACTAAAGCCACGGGGAGTCGTCAGGAAGCACATCGCTGTTTTATGTTAGAAGTTTATTGGAATTATATTTATTTCTTTCCAAGTCACAGAAATTAACCTAGCTTTGGAATAAACAGTGGCACATATACATGCTACATGTAAAGAACTGTGAAAGTCTTCTGGTCTTCCGGTTTGCTGCATGCTAGTGTTCTGTTCTGCTGGTCTTCTGCATTAACAGTGCAGGTTTGATGGTGATAAGGCCTAAAGGTTTGCTAATCCTGCTGTTCCTAGGGTTAGCTAAAGCAAACCCTCTGAATGCTAATCTGTTTCATATTCACTGCATTAGCATCTGTTAGCACACTGCTTCCAGCCAATCAGCTTTGATCTGAAGGACTCAGATCCTAATTGCATATAAAACCCCATCTGTATAAAATGACAAAGGTCACACACCCACAGACTGCATTAGCCTCTGCATGCTAACGAGGGAGTCAGAGTTAACGAGCATTGGTATGTCTGTATTTTCTGCTTGTTACGTAGGTGGCGTGGTGTTGACTTGATGATGAGGGCTTGTCAGCAAAGTGTCTTGATAGTGACGTGGGCCGCTTCAAAGAGTGTGTGTTTAAAGAGAAAAAAGAGAGAATCGAGGAGTGTGTGTGTGTGTGTGTGTGTGTGTGTGTGTCTGCAGGGCGACAGAGGGGAGGGGCAGTTCAGGAGGGGTGGGGCTACAGAGAGGCAAATTCATTTAGAGGAAGTTGCTTTGTTTCATGTTAGTTCTGCTTATTACAGAACATACAGAATTATTATTTATTGTGTTGTTTATTGTGTTGTTTATCGTGTTGTTTATCGTGTTGTTTATTGTGTTGTTTATAGGGTTGTTTATAGTTGTAAAAAAATTAGGTGAAAGGGTTCAATGATTATGTGTGTAATTAAGGGTACAATGAATCATTGTATGATTACCACAAATACTCTAATCAGACACCAGAAGCAAACACACAGACACACACACACACATTCACACACACACACACATTCACACACACTCACATTCACACACCATCTGGGGTCGTTCCCCCCTGCGGCCAGGGTTCAGCCGGCTGTTCGGTCCTGGGACTAAAGGAGAGTGAGCCCCAAACCCAGAAGTCCACTGGAGTTACAAAAACCCCTGAAAAGCGCTGAACTGGACCGGGAAAAGCTTTGTTTGTCTGAATTGGCCCCAGATAATCGGCCCTGCTCAGTGGGGTCTGGTGCAGCGCTGGAGCTGCTTGTGCTGGCAGAGGCAGGCACAGGGGTGTAGAGCCATCGCTCAGAGACACCGGACACTACACCAGTGCGGGGGGGTAAAAATGGGTAAAGGTAATGGTCTGCCTTTAACTTCGGTTCACAGTTAAGTGTTGTGTACAGTGCAGGAGATATTTTTATAAAACACAAAATGGCAAAAAAAAATGTTGCATTCGAGGAGTTTTTCCCAAACAGACAACAGTTTATTCACGATGTGAAACATTTTAGAAGAGAAGGAGCTTTTACTGATGTTGAAATCTTTAGATTGAAGAAACTTATAACTAAAGTGAAAACCTCGATGATGACGTATAGAATGTGATGTGTGTTTTATGTTGGAGACGTTTTTTACCCTCTGTTTAGTTCATCTACAGTTTATAATGAGTGTGAGTCACATTGTGAGCTTGAATATTAACAGTACAAGAGAATTGTTATATGAACTTTTAAAGCAGAAGCATATTGATGATGTTATGCTACAGGAAACCCACAGTGATGTCAGTAACACTGCTGATTGGGGGAAGGAGTGATGGGTTGGTGATTTTAAGTCACTACACAACACTCAGTGGTGAGTCGCCTTGCTGTTTGCTCACAATTTTATTCTTTGTTCTTTTTCAGTTGAAGAGATTTTAAATGTGAGGCTTTTTTATGAGAATGAGGTTTAGTTTTTTTTCTGTGTTTGCTCGCACCAGTGCAGTGGAGACGATGGTTCTGTTAGATAAACTTAATGTTATTGCTGACTGCAACAGGTGGAGATTTTACTTTTAGGTGGAGATTTTACTGTACAACAGATATTTTAGACCAGAACCTCACAGAACCTCATGTGGCTTGCTGTAAGCGTCTATGGGAGAAGATGGAGGCCCACGAGTTAAGTGACATATGGAGAACTTTTACAACGACAAAGAGACAGTACACGACGGCCCACACCACAGACCACACCACAGACAACACCACAGACCACACTACAGACAACACCATAGACCACACCACAGACAACACCACAGACAACACCACAGACAACACCACAGACAACACCATAGACCACACCACAGACAACACCACAGACAACACCATAGACAACACCACAGACAACACCACAGACCACACCACAGACCACACCACAGACAACACCATAGACAACACCATAGACAACACCACAGACAACACCATAGACCACACCATAGACAACACCATAGACCACACCACAGACAACACCACAGACAACACCATAGACAACACCATAGACAACACCACAGACAACACCATAGACAACACCATAGACATCACCATAGACAACACCATAGACCACACCACAGACAACACCATAGACAACACCATAGACAACACCACAGACAACACCACAGACAACACCACAGACAACACCATAGACAACACCACAGACAACACCACAGACAACACCACAGACAACACCACAGACCACACCACAGACCACACCACAGACCACACCACAGACAACACCATAGACAACACCATAGACCACACCACAGACAACACCACAGACAACACCACAGACAACACCATAGACCACATGCTCTCCCTGACCAGATTAGATCGTTTTTATGGTTTTAAACATCAGCTGGTGTTTTTTACAGTGTTTTATTGTTCCAGTTGGCGTCTCTGACCACAGTACAGTGTACTATTAGTAAAGAGAAGATAAAACCTGAGAGTCTACTGGTATTTTAACACTTTAACTTTTACAAGACGCTTGTAAAATTTTAGTCTTTTACTTATTTATGGGATTATGTTAAATCTCAGAAGGAGTTTTTAGCTCATTACAGCAGCGGTGGGATGTGACTAAAACACAAATCAAAGTAAACTCTTAATGTCACAAGAGACAATGTTAGATCTCTGAAAGCTCTG
Source organism: Tachysurus vachellii (assembly GCF_030014155.1). Lineage (NCBI taxonomy): Eukaryota > Metazoa > Chordata > Actinopteri > Siluriformes > Bagridae > Tachysurus > Tachysurus vachellii. The sequence goes on along the minus strand of NC_083461.1, from coordinate 40,621,250 downwards.
GAGATAGAAATAGTGGAACTCCAGCGTTTGGAGGTCACAGGAGGTCGAGGGCATATTAAAGCCCTCAAAAGTAAAAAAGCCAAAATGAGCGACCTGTTAGACATCACAGCACAGGGGGCGCTGGATGCTTTAAAAGCACCACTGAGATGGATGCTCCTTCTGAGCTCTTCAGTTTAGAGCAAAAGAATGAACAGAAAAGATCCATACATGCTCTTCGCTCATCGGATCTCTCATCGGAGCCCACTGAAATTCACAAGCAGACAGCAGTGACTGGTGTTGTGGAAGTTCCG
>NC_083461.1:40600960-40608460 GCF_030014155.1 Tachysurus vachellii | reverse complement strand
GCAGACAGACAATGTGTGTTACTCAGTATTGCAGACAGATGGAAATAAACAATCCAGCTATTATAATCATTATAATATATCTGTCTCACTCTTACATAGTGTGTGTGTGTGTGTGTGTGTGTGTGTGTGTCAAGTCAAGTCAAATCAAGAAGTTTTTATTGTCATTACAACCATATATAGCTGTTACAGTACACAGTGACATGAGACGTTTCTCCAGGATCAGGGTGTTACATACAACAAAGACAGAGCTATAAGGACTTAGTAAGTTAGTCCTAGATACATAAAGTGTATCTGTGTAACCTGGTGTACACAGTGTGAGACAAGACAGACAGGACAGAAAGACAAAGACAGTGCAGGAACAAAGATTACAAAAAATGACAAGACAATACACAGAAACAGCACATACCAGTGCAAATACTGTATGTTCAACAATAGTGTGTGCAGAAATACCGGAATGAACACATAGCAGCAGGTCCCTGAGATATTGTAAAGTTTTGTGCAAAACAGCAATCAGTGAGACAGAATGAGCAAATAGCAAAAAGTGTGCAATAAACAGCATGTAAACAGGTTGATGGATGTATAATGTAAGTGTGTGTTTGGTGTAGGTCTGTGCAGTCCATACAGTTGATGTGTGTGTGTGTGTGTGTGTGTGTGAGTGTGTGTGTGTGTTGTGCTCAGTACAGTTCAGTTATTAAGGAGTCTGATGGCTTGTGGGAAGAAACTGTTACACAATCTGTTCGTGAGGCCCAAATGCTTCGGTACCTTTTCCCAGATGGCAGGAGGGTGAAGAGTGTGTGTGAGGGGTGTGTATGGGGTAAAGAGTGTGTGGTGTGAAGAGTGCGTGTGAAGGGTGTGTGGGGTGAAGAGTGTGTGTGAGGGGTGTGTGGTGAAGAGTGTGTGTGTGAGGGGTGTAGAGTGTGTGAGGGGTGTGTGGTGAAGAGTGTGTGTGAGGGGTGTGTGGGGTGAAGAGTGTGTGTGAGGAGTGTGCGTGAGGAGTGTGTGGGGTGAAGAGTGTGTGTGAGGGGTGTGTGGTGAAGAGTGTGTGTGTGGGGTGTGTGTGAGGTCGACAATACTGTCGGCTTTGCAGATGCAGATGCAGCGTGTGGTGTAAATGTCCATGATAGAGGGAAGAGAGACACCAATGATCTTCTCAGATGTCCTCACTCTCCACTGCAGGGTCTTGAGATCTGAGATGGTGCAGTTCCCAAACCAGACAGTGATGCAGCTGCTCAGGATGATCTCAATGGTCCCTCTGTAAAAAGTAGTCAGAATGGGGGGAGGGAGATGTGCCTTTCTCAGCCTTCGTAAGAAGTAGAGACGCTGCTGGACTTTCTTGGTGATGGAGCTGGTGTTGAGTGACCAGGTGAAGTTCTCTGCTAGATGAACACCAAGAAATTTGGTGCTATTGATGATCTCTACAGATGATCCGTCGATGTTCAGAGGAGAGTGGGCGCTCTGTGCTCTCCTGAAGTCAACAAACATCTCTTTAGTTTTATCAACATTCAGAGTGTGTGTTTGTGTGTGTGTTTGTGTGTTTGTGTGTGTGTGTTTGTGTGTGTGTGTGTTTGTGTGTGTGTGTGTTTGATTCAGGTCAGTTGAGGTAAACAGAGCTTTAGCAGTAAGAAGGATCCGTGTGTTTCCTGTGTGACGTTTAAACTGTTCCCCCAACACGAGTGACCTCAACTGGCAAATTAAGGTCCACAAAGCGACACAAACTGTTACCATGGGCAACCAGCCGTAACACACATTCTTTCATACACACACACAAACACACACAATGCTGTAGTCTCTCTCTCTGAGTCTTAACACAAAATTATATAACTTATAACTAAAAGTTACTGATGGATAAGAGGACCTGCTCTCCTTTATTCACACCATCCCTCTTATTCTCTCCATCACACACAATCTGACTTCAGGGTCAGAAAAAGAGAGAGAATTCAAGAGAAATAACAAGAGATAAGTGACAAAAAGTGAGAGAGTAATATGTTGTTTTCACTTGTTAACACCTCCTGATGGTCACCAGTACTACAGTGAGGTGTCACACAGGAGCTGGTCATCAGTACTACAGTGAGGTGTCACACAGGAGCTGGTCATCAGTACAACAGTGAGGTGTCACACAGGAGCTGGTCATCAGTACAATAGTGAGGTGTCACACAGGAGCTGGTCATCAGTACAACAGTGAGGTGTCACACAGGAGCTGGTCATCAGTACAACAGTGAGGTGTCACACAGGAGCTGGTCATCAGTACAACAGTGAGGTGTCACACACAGGAGCTGGTCATCAGTACAACAGTGAGGTGTCACACAGGAGCTGGTCATCAGCACAACAGTGAGGTGTCACACAGGAGCTGGTCATCAGTACAACAGTGAGGTGTCACACAGGAGCTGGTCATCAGTACAACAGTGAGGTGTCACACAGGAGCTGGTCATCAGTACAACAGTGAGGTGTCACACAGGAGCTGGTCATCAGTACAATAGTGAGGTGTCACACAGGAGCTGGTCATCAGTACAACAGTGAGGTGTCACACACAGGAGCTGGTCATCAGTACAACAGTGAGGTGTCATACAGGAGCTGGTCATTAGTACAACAGTGAGGTGTCACACAGGAGCTGGTCATCAGTACAACAGTGAGGTGTCACACAGGAGCTGGTCATCAGTACAACAGTGAGGTGTCACACAGGTGCTGGTCATCAGTACAACAGTGAGGTGTCACACAGGAGCTGGTCATCAGTACAACAGTGAGGTGTCACACAGGAGCTGGTCATCAGTACAACAGTGAGGTGTCACACAGGAGCTGGTCATCAGTACAACAGTGAGGTGTCACACAGGAGCTGGTCATCAGTACAACAGTGAGGTGTCACACAGGAGCTGGTCATCAGTACAACAGTGAGGTGTCACACAGGAGCTGGTCATCAGTACAACAGTGAGGTGTCACACAGGAGCTGGTCATCAGTACAACAGTGAGGTGTCACACAGGAGCTGGTCATCAGTACAACAGTGAGGTGTCACACAGGAGCTGGTCATCTGCCAGAAAAGCCTCACGGCGAACCGAGCGAACGCCCAGTGGGAGGAACGCAGCAGCCCCATCACACCGTGCAATCTGCTGACAGAGCTGAGAATGCCATCAGAATGCAGAGAGAGCAGGAGGTGGGGCAGGGAGGTGGTAAGATGAGGGTGAGAGGGGTGAGAGGTGGTGGTCTGATCCCCATCCTCACCCCCTACTGCCCCAGCGACAGCCAGCAGCACTGACACCACCTGCTCTGAGTCACGACTCAACTTCCAGTGACACACTGGTTTAACTTCAGCCTGTAAAATAAAAATAACTGCTAAATGTAGAATCGAAGCCTGGTGAAGGTAAAGTATGATGTTGTCTCACACACACACACACACACACACACACACTCACACTCACACACACACACACACATCCGCTCATCTTCAACCACAATCCATCTTATTATCCTGGTCATTTCAGCCCTGTGTGTGTGTGTTTGTGTGTGTGTGTGTTTGTGTGTGTGTGTGTGTGTGTGTGTGTGTGTGTGTGTGTGTGTGTGTGTGTGTGTGGTAGAGTTAATGAGATCTATCCATCTTCTCCTCTCTAGTAATTCACTGTGTTTGTGGAGGTTTTTGTTTTTCATATTTTCTGTGGTTCTGATTGGACAAGCAGTTGATTCATCTCAGCGCTCTCCTGTACATCTAATCTGTTTTCAAAGTTTAGAGACAGAGAGAGAGAGAGAGAGAGAGAGAGAGAGAGAGAGAGAGAGAGAGAGAGAGAGAGAGATATGAATGGGCATGAATGAGAAAGAGAGAAACAGACAGAATAAGACATAGAGAATGAGAAAAGCAGGCAGGAGTCAGTGAGAGAGACAGAGGGAAAGAAATATTGAGGGGAAAAAAAGCGTTTGCTTGAAAAAGCAAACAATAAAATGGAACAATAGAAAGTTATGAAGGGGAGAAAAAATATCACAAGAGAAACAAATAAAGATAAGAATAGAGGAAAGGGAGAGAGAGAAAATGATGGAGAGCTCCGTTTGGATGTAAATATTTTTTACTCACCACCTCACTGTGTGTGTGTGTGTGTGTGTGTGTGTGAGAGAGAGAGAGAGACAGAGGTGAAGTGTTATTAATCACAGTGTTTGTTGAACATTGTTGTTAATGATGATTAGAGTGTTATTGAATAATAATTGAGGAGTGTGTTTACGTTCTGTAATCCTCACACACTACTGACACACTAACAAGTCTGTGTAGAACCGTGTAGAAACACCTCCTCTACACCTCTATACCCCCCTCAGAGCAGGTCCATCACATCTCTACACCATGGAGCTGACGAGTGCTCTGAGAGAGCAGAAGAGTCAAAGAGCACAGAGTACAATACAAAAGAGTAGAGTGGAGTAACTGAATTCTCCAATGGAAGTGAAGAGAATGTAGAAGAGTGTAAAGAGATCAGACTATAAGGGGAGTGGAGAAGGTTAGAAGGAGAAAGAATAGATTTAAATACAACTAGATTTGTATAGTGTGTTGCGACAAACTTTGATGTTGGCTTGTCGGAGCAAGTATTCCCAAAGGCCGGTATGCTAGGGTGCCAATACTTTTGCATGTGACGTCATCCGAACAGCCGTGACGCAGTTCCCCTCACTGCTCTGAAAGGCCAGTCGATACACAGATTTAAAACTTTGTCCACAGTAACAGTGTAAAGGGAACTTCTGACCAGGGTCTACAACATGGCTCTAAAGCTATAGGAGAAGTTTCTACATAAACAAAACAGAATGTTGGCTTTTACAAGCAACATAATAAATAGGGGAAGGAGTAAAGAGAGGCAGACAGGAAGTGATGTCACTCATCACAGTGTTTAGGCAAGTAGTTTAATTGGAATCTGTGTGTGTGTTTATAAGAACATAAAGAAACAGTAGAGCTTTAGATATATAGATATATGTATATATATATATATATATATAGAGAGAGAGATATGTATAGAGATGTATAGATACATATATAGATGAGTGTTTATTACAGTACACAATCTCACACATGAGGACACACACAACGTCTGGATGGAGTAATCTCTATTCCACACACTCGTTTATTCCCCATGCTCCATCCGTATCAGAAAACACTCCACCACCAACACGAGAACAAAAGAGTGCTGCGCTTTGTACATTCTGTGTGTGTGTGTGTGTGTGTGTGTGTGTGTGTGTGTGTGTGTGTGCGTGTGCTAAAGGGCTCAGATTAGTCATATTACAACCAAAGAATCACAGAGACATAAATAAAGAAAAAATAAGAATGTCAGAGATGTAAACATAAAAAGGGTTACTTAAAAACCCCAAAGACCCCAATGACCCCAATGACCCCTCATAACTCTTCCATCCTCTCAAACAGTTATCATCTCTCCTGAAATATTGAAAGGGTCACGGGGTGAAAGATGGGGATAGGGTGTGTCTGAGAGAGATGGGTGTGTCTGAGAGAGATGGGTGTGTCTGAGAGAGATGGGTGTGTCTGAGAGAGATGAGTGTGTCTGAGAGAGATGGGTGTGTCTGAGAGAGATGAGTGTGTCTGACAGAGATGGGTGTGTCTGAGAGAGAGATGGGCGTGTCTGAGAGAGATGGGTTTGTCTGACAGAGATGGGCGTGTCTGAGAGAGATGGGTGTGTCTGACAGAGATGGGCGTGTCTGAGAGAGATGAGTGTGTCTGAGAGAGATGGGTGTCTGAGAGAGAGATGGGTGTGTCTGAGAGAGAGATGGGTGTGTCTGAGAGAGATGGGTGTGTCTGAGAGAGAAAGAGATGGGCGTGTCTGAGAGAGAGATGGGCGTGTCTGAGAGAGATGGGTGTGTCTGAGAGAGAAAGAGATGGGTGTGTCTGAGAGAGATGGGTGTGTCTGACAGAGATGGGTGTGGCTGAGAGAGAGATGGGCGTGTCTGAGAGAGATGGGTGTGTCTGAGAGAGAAAGAGATGGGTGTGTCTGAGAGAGATGGGCGTGTCTGAGAGAGATGGGTTTGTCTGACAGAGATGGGCGTGTCTGAGAGAGATGGGTGTGTCTGAGAGAGAAAGAGATGGGCGTGTCTAAGAGAGAGATGGGCATGTCTGAGAGAGATGGGTGTGTCTGAGAGAGAAAGAGATGGGTGTGTCTGAGAGAGAGATGGGCGTGTCTGAGAGAGATGGGTGTGTCTGAGAGAGATGAGTGTGTCTGAGAGAGATGGGTGTGTCTGAGAGAGATGAGTGTGTCTAAGAGAGATGGGTGTGTCTGAGAGAGATGGGCGTGTCTGAGAGAGATGAGTGTGTCTAAGAGAGATGGGTGTGTCTGAGAGAGAAAGAGATGGGTGTGTCTGAGAGAGAGATGGGTGTGTCTGAGAGAGATGAGTGTGTCTGAGAGAGATGGGTGTGTCTGAGAGAGATGAGTGTGTCTAAGAGAGATGGGTGTGTCTGAGAGAGATGGGTGTGTCTGAGAGAGATGAGTGTGTCTAAGAGAGATGGGTGTGTCTGAGAGAGAAAGAGATGGGTGTGTCTGAGAGAGAGATGGGCGTGTCTGAGAGAGATGGGTGTGTCTGAGAGAGAAAGAGATGGGCGTGTCTGAGAGAGAGATGGGCATGTCTGAGAGAGATGGGTGTGTCTGAGAGAGAAAGAGATGGGTGTGTCTGAGAGAGAGATGGGCGTGTCTGAGAGAGAGTAAGTGAGCAATTCGAGCTCCATCACATAAACAGTCAGTAAACACAGGAGCTGTTCCTCAGTCATGTGAGTGGAGCACTGAGGCTCCCTGGGTGAGTTATTCTGTTACATTTATGATGTCATAGAGTTCTGAGTGAATCTACAGCCTCCTCTACCTGAGACTGCTTTACATTGACTCCGCCCTCTGCATGCATACACACAGTGTTTAATCTAAATACTGAAGTGTGTCACTTTTAATCCTCAATATGAACTAAAGTCTGTCTAAAAACATCTGAACATCTGAGTGTATCTTCATGAGCCAGTTTCTGCATGGATCAGGAAGAGGAGCAGCTCAGAAACAAACACCACCTATAATGACCAAGCTGATTAAACTGTGATGATTTATACTAAAGGCACCAGGAAAATGAGATAACAAAGCAATTATCAAACTAAACCCAGAGAAATCTCAGACTCAAACATCCTGGGAAAAAATCTCTCATCTGTATTCTTCCATGACTGGAAACCTTGTCTATAAACATCTCACTGGATCTCTCTCTCTCTAGAGACAACTAAAGGAGAGAGAGAGAGAGAGAGAGAGAGAGAGAGAGAGAGAGAGAGAAATGGAAAATGCAAAAAAAAGAAAAATAGAAAAAGGCAGAATAATCAGATAGAGAGACATTTTAGACTGCACTTTGTGTGTGTGTGTGTGTGTGAGAGAGAGAGAGAGAGAGAGAGAGAGAGAGCTAAAGGGCTCAGATTAGTCACTTTGTGGTCCGACAGAAAGACAGATTTTACAGAGAGTTAAACGGTGCTTTTTTTTCCACCTTTTTGTTTTTTTTCCATCTTTATCACTCCACATTGT
>NC_083461.1:40578460-40595960 GCF_030014155.1 Tachysurus vachellii | reverse complement strand
CACTGTCTTTAGAGCTCACAATGTCCTCCTGAAAGACAGAACTGCCCCAACAACAAGAGTCAGACACCAAGAGACAGATGGAGTGTGACAGGGAGACAGTTGGGAGGGGAGTGCGAGAGTGAAACAGATGGAAGTGTGAGAGTGAGACAGAGGGAAGTGTGAGACAGATAGTGTGTGAGAGAGAGACAGACAGACGGAAGTATGAGTGTGAGAGTGAGGTGGAGGGGAGTGTGAGAGAGAGACAGATGGAAGTGTGAGAGAGACAGATGGAAGTATAAGTGTGAGAGTGAGACAGATGGAAGTATAAGTGTGAGTGTGAGACAGAGTGGAGTGTGAGACAGATGGAAGTGTGAGTGTGAGAGTGGGGCAGAGGGGAGTGTGAGAGTGAGACAGAAGGGAGTGTAAGACAGATGGAGTATGAGAGCGAGAGAGAGAGAGATGGAAGTATGAGTGTGAGAGTGAGACAGAGGGGAGTGTGAGAGAGAGACAGATGGCATGTGAAAGAGAGACAGATTGAGTGTGAGAGAGAGAGACCGATTGAGTGTGAGAGTGAGACAGATGGAAGTATAAGTGTGAGAGTGAGACAGATGGAGGGTGAGGTGAGAGTGACACATGAGACAGACAGAGTGATGATAAGTCTGGAGTTGTTATCTCCTGTGTGTGTCTGTTTACCTGTTCACACGACGTGGTCTATCGAGGTAACTGAGTTCTGTCCTCTGGTGTTTTACCTGAATAAATTTAACAGCACACACACACACACACACACACACACACACACACACACACACACACACAATTTAATGCTGACACTTTACAGTATTACACCAACACACACCTACATTAATGTCTGTAGTGTCATATTAATGTGTGTAGTGTCATATTAATGTCTGTAGACCTACATTAATGTCTGTAGACCTACATTAATGTCTGTAGTGTCATATTAATGTCTGTAGACCTACATTAATGTCTGTAGTGTCATATTAATGTCTGTAGACCTACATTAATGTCTGTAGTGTCATATTAATGTCTGTAGACCTACATTAATGTCTGTAGTGTCATATTAATGTCTGTAGACCTACATTAATGTGTGTAGTGTCATATTAATGTCTGTAGACCTACATTAATGTCTGTAGTGTCATATTAATGTCTGTAGACCTACATTAATGTCTGTAGTGTCATATTAATGTCTGTAGACCTACATTAATGTCTGTAGTGTCATATTAATGTCTGTAGACCTACATTAATGTCTGTAGACCTACATTAATGTCTGTAGACACACATTAATGTCTGTAGACCTACATTAATGTCTGTAGTGTCATATTAATGTCTGTAGACCTACATTAATGTCTGTAGACACACATTAATGTCTGTAGACCTACATTAATGTCTGTAGACACACATTAATGTCTGTAGACCTACATTAATGTCTGTAGACCTACATTAATGTCTGTAAACCTACATTAATGTCTGTAGACACACATTAATGTCTGTAGACCTACATTAATGTCTGTAGACCTACATTAATGTCTGTAGACCTACATTAATGTCTGTAAACCTACATTAATGTCTGTAAACCTACATTAATGTCTGTAGACCTACATTAATGTCTGTAAACCTACATTAATGTCTGTAGACCTACATTAATGTCTGTAGACCTACATTAATGTCTGTAGACCTACATTAATGTCTGTAGACCTACATTAATGTCTGTAGACCTACATTAATGTCTGTAGACCTCTAGTTACAGCAATATCTATACTGACAAATTACATTTCCATAATTTGGCAGACGGCTTTAATCAGAGACTTAAATTTATCTCATTATTATAGCTGAGACATTGAGGGTTAAGGGCCTCATTTAAGGGCCCAAACAGTGGCAGTTTAGTGGTGCTGGAATTTAAACTCATCACTGTCTGTCCTGTGATCTTGCCCTCTGAACTACTCCTGCCCTTCTCATACTAATGTCTATAGTGTCATGTTTCCACAGTTAGGAGCTAATATCTGTTCATGTTCCTGCAATTTCTATGTTGAACTCAATATTTAGCTTAATTTTAATGGAAGAATTAAAAGTTAAAAATAAAAGTTTCATTTACATTTTAGGTGTTAATTCAGCCATGTGAAGGTTAGTTGTTCATTTAGACCAGAAACAATTCTGAACTCTTTGTATTTGGCATTATAAACATTATCTATATAATACAGTTATTAATTCATTTGTACTGGTGAGTAATTGTCACTGCTATTGTAAATGTAAAGAAATAGAACAAAATAAAGGAAATGTTTTCTCTCACCTCTCCAGATAAGACACTGCCGTTGGATATGATGTCTGGCTGCTGGTCAGTAAGAAGGACAGCAGCAGCTCCACGTGCAGCGCTGCTGTGCTCTGTGTCCGTGGTGCTGCGTGACGGGCTGCAACATGGCTGCAGGAACATCAGGTCGGTGGTGTTGGCAGACTCACGTGTGAGGCACACCTGGTAGCAGTGGTGATGGTGTTGATGAAGGTGTGTCCCGAACCCACCACTGCCCCCGGTCCCGGATTCTTCCACAGGCACCTGCGCTGCCGTCTTGCTCTGAACCAGCACAATATCTGACTTGGTGAGCTTCTTCTGCCGTCCCCGTGACCGCTGGCCACAACACAATGCACAGCAGGAGCAGCAGTCTCCTTTCACACATATGAGTGCACTGAATTTTTTATCTTTCCGGCGGCACCGCACAGCCAGAGCGATCATGGCGAGTAGAAAAACAGATGATACAGAGCCAAGAGCCACAAGGAGGACTAGCGTCATCTCCGGTGCTCCCTCATCAGACCTTGCCGAGCCTCGAGCCCCACCCCGTGCTCCTCTACCCTCCTTCTCCCGCCCTTCCTCATCCAGGGTCACTACAGCACCATCCACGAGCACCACACTGATGCGGGCAGAGCAGGAGAGTGGTGGTTGGCCGTGGTCCCTCACCTCGATCAGTAGTTCATAGGCACGTGGGTGTAACTGAGACTGGATCGATGAGTCCCATTTCATGCCACTCACTCGCCGTGCAGTGCGTAATTCACCACTTCTCCAGTCCATGCGGAACAAGCCGAGGTCATTTCCATGTGCAATGCTGTATGAGAGACGTGCGTTTTCACCATCGTCCGCATCTGTGGAAATCACACGTGTCACCAGGTAGCCCGGTTCCGCCGAACGGGGCAAGGGGGCACGTGCGGCTGTGCCATTTTTGCCCAGTGGAGCAATCACAGATGGTGCGTTGTCATTCTGGTCCACTATAATCACCCTCACGGTGGCGTTGCTCATAAGTTCGGGGGTTCCGCAGTCTGCTGCACGAGCTGTAAAGCTAAACTCCTTGATTTGCTCGTGATCAAAGCTGCGCAGTGCATAAACGTATCCATTCTCTGCATTGATGGACACGTATGTGAGCACAGACATTCCCTGTATCTCACGCTCCTCTATAGAATAAGTTACACGTGCGTTCTCACCAGCGTCCTCATCTATAGCGGTCACAGCATAGATATATGCCCCAGGCACGTTGTTCTCAGTCACGTGCACCTCATATATGGCCTGTGCGAAGTGTGGTGCGTTGTCATTCTCATCTGCCACACGCACACGGATGGACTTGCTGGTGGTCAGTGGTGGAGTGCCGTTATCTCGTGCTACAACTGTAAGGGTGTATGACTCTACATGTTCACGGTCCAGTGCTCCATCTGTCACCATGGTGTAGTAGTTCTTCAGTGAGGAGGGCTTGAGCTTGAAGGGAGGCGCATCTTCACTCGCTGATCCACCAAGAAGTTCACAGGTAACACGGCCATTTTCTCCCGAGTCTCTGTCAGAGACGCTGAGCATTGCAACAACAGTGCCAGGAGTCGCATGTTCACTCACAGACTCCGTCACAGTGCTGAATCCGATCTCAGGTGCATTATCGTTTACATCCACCAGCTTGAGCAGGACCTTACAATGTGCCGGGACAGCATTTGGCCCCATGTCTCGGGCCTGGACGTGAATTTGATGGGTGCTGCTCTCCTCATAATCCACCTCCCCTATGATTTCCACACGGCCTGTGCGTGCATCAACAGCAAACAGTTCACGTATGCGTGGAGGGTTATGACTGCTCAGTGTGTACACCACCTCCCCGTTACTTCCCTCGTCTGCATCGGTGGCATTCAGCTGGATGATGAGTGTGCCTACAGGGGAGTTTTCATGCAACGTGACCGAGTACACAGACTGGTCAAAGATGGGAGGATTGTCATTTGAATCCAGCACAGTAACCACCAGAAGTGCGGTTCCAGTTCTCTGAGGCTGCCCTCCATCTACAGCTGTAAGCACGTATCGGTGAACTGCCTGCTTCTCTCGATCTAATGGTTTTTCCAGCACCAGCTCAGCGTACCGGCTCCCATCACCCTGCGTCTGGATGTCCAGGCGGAAGTGCTCGTTGCTTGTGATGGCATATGCACTCAGTGAGTTTGTGCCCACATCTGGGTCGAAGGCACCATCTACTGGGAAGCGTGTTCCAGGCGTTGCGCTCTCACTGATCTCTACAGCAATGTCAGCATGTGGAAAACGTGGTGCATTGTCATTTACATCCAGCACCTCTGTCTCTACACGAAACAACTCAAGCGGCTCCTCAAGAAACATCTCCAGGTGTAAGAGGCATGGAGTATTCTTACCACACAACGCCTCTCTGTCCACACGCTCACGCACCACCAATGCTCCACTCTCTAGGTCCACTTCGAGCAGTGCCGGAGCTGGAGATGTGCGTGGCAAGCTTGGGACCGGCACTGTCTGAAAACGGCGTGCAGACAGCTTAGTGACGTCTAACCCCAGGTCCTCGGCCACGTTACCCACCACGGTGCCACGCTCCTGCTCCTCCAGTACCGTGTAGCGCAACTGCGCATGTGCTCCAGCCAAAAGTGTCATTAAACAAATAATCACCATCGTTCCCAAAAATCTAAAAAGTTATTTTAAAAAAAAAACAATAACACCGTGCTGTTTAAGTTATTTATTAATTCCTCTTCTTTTCTTCTGTTCTTTTAATAACGTGCAGAAAGATGCTCCAGCGTGCGCACGGAGTCTCCACACGTTCCACAGCGCGTCCCGGTCCCCGCGCGCGCAGGACACATATCCGTTATACAGGTGCTGTCTGCGTTGTGCTGCTTCACTACAGGTACAAAACACAAACAAGACAAAAACAACACAAACTCCTGGTCGGTGTCCGTGTAAACTCCACATAGAGGAAATATCCGGCACGCAGGGTTCTGATTTTCTTCTCTCAAAATTCTTTATTCTTTTATTTCTTTAATGGCAAAATAAATCCAAATCTTTCTTTTTATTCCATCCGCTCTTTATTACTTCTCAATAATAGCCCCAGGTATTTCTTTCCTGTGTCCGTTTCTCCTTCTCTCCTACTGTGTAATAGTGGAGTAAATCTCTCTCTCTCTCTCTCTCTCTCTCTCTCTCTCTCTCTCTCTCTCTCTGTCTGCTGCGCTCTCTGAGCTCTGAGCTCTGCTGTTACTTCTCTTCCCTTTTTGCACACAGAAACCCGCCCACATTACCAATAGGAAAGCTGACAGCGCAGCAGGTCGAGCGCTGATTGGACAGTCTTCATGTCTATCACTAATCCTCCGGAGAGCCACTTCGCATAACTCCGAGTTGCCAGTTTGGGAATGTCGCACTAATAGGGTTCAACATTTATTTATCTATTTTGGGACGAAGGAAAGAGAGACATGCAGTGAGTTTGATGAGATGAATGATATAACACGGTAAAGATAAAGAATGATTTAATCTTATAACACAATGGTGCCAGAATGATGGCATTTGTTCGTTGACCATGTTACAGAAGCTCAGAGACAGAGAAACAGTCACCACACACCTGTAACATAAACCCAGTAAATACTTAAACGCGTTAAATGTTTGTTTTAATATTACACACGAGTCCAATCTCGGGGTGATTATAATTATCTGGCAACCAGCTGCTCCTGCTGATGGAAAACGAATATTCTGTTTCTTACACTAAAAAAAAGCAATGCTTAAAGGATGAAAGTCTCACAGATGGGAACAATATTAAGAGCATTTTTGTAAATAATTGAATATTTGAATCCTACCCGCGCGCCTGCGCCCTGCAACACTGTGATTTAATTACAAAACATTATTTACAAAAATGCTAATGAGGCCATATTTGGTATTAGGTTTATATTTACATTCACAGAGAGGTTTAATATTTGCAGAATAAAAAACAAAATGAAGAAAGGAACAGGAGGATAGAAGGAAAAGAGGATCGGCGCGCGCGTATCAGCTCCACTGTTTAGTATTCAACACGCGGTGTGTAAGGAGGGAGAGGGGGTGAGAGAGAGGGAGAGAGGGAGAGAGGGGGGATGAGAGAGAAGGAGAGAGGGGGTGAGAGAGGGAGAGAGAGACACACACACACAGAGAGAGACAGAGAGAGAGAAAGAGAGAGAACCGATCCCGGAAAATACGAGACATTTTTATAGTCTTCATTTTGGACGAACAGATACAGACCCCGCGCGCGCGTGTGTGTGTGTGTGTATATGTGTGTATGTGTGTGTGTGTGTGTGTGTGTGTGTGTGTGTGTGTGTGTGTGAAAGTCCCCATAACAAGTCTCACACCCATTTCACTCCATCCATCTAACCCTCCGTGTGTGTGTGTGTGTGTGTGTGTGTGTGTGTGTCTGGAGCTAATCCTGGCTTCATCTGCCCTCTAGCGGACAAACAGGAGCGCGAGCACGTGAGAGAGTGTCCACAAAGCGCTTTTATTATAATAACGTGTCATTTGCACTCATTATACAGTGAATTAAGCAATTCCTTGATGAAATGCTCTAAGTTAATTGTTGAAGCTAGTAATCTAGACATATCTAGTGCATATCTATCGCCAATGTAGCACTAAAATAAAGGCACTACAGATCTAAATCCTACTTCTATTTTATATATGCCAAGGTGAGAGGAATGCATTACATGAACCCTGAGATATTATATAGAGTACAGAGTTCATTATGTACTGTTAGTGTAGTGTACATGTGGATTAGAGATATTATATAGAGTACAGAGTTCATTATGTACTGTTAGTGTAGTGTACATGTGGATTAGAGATATTATATAGAGTACAGAGTTCATTATGTACTGTTAGTGTAGTGTACATGTGGATTAGAGATATTATATAGAGTACAGAGTTCATTATGTACTGTTAGTGTAGTGTACATGTGGATTAGAGATATTATATAGAGTACAGAGTTCATTATGTACTGTTAGTGTAGTGTACATGTGGATTGACCATTAGTGCCATGAACAAATCATCAAATGAAATAAATATAATAACGTTTGTCCACTGATCATTTCGATCATTTCATAGTCAAATCCCTGAATTTACCAGTTCCCTGTACATACAGAGTGTACATACAGAGTGTACATGTAGAGTGTACATACAGAGTGTACATGTAGAGTGTACATACAGAGTGTACATACAGAGTGTACATGTAGAGTGTACATGTAGAGTGTACATACAGAGTGTACATGTAGAGTGTACATACAGAGTGTACATACAGAGTGTACATGTAGAGTGTACATGTAGAGTGTACATACAGAGTGTACATGTAGAGTGTACATGTAGAGTGTACATACAGAGTGTACATGTAGAGTGTACATACAGAGTGTACATACAGAGTGTACATGTAGAGTGTACATACAGAGTGTACATACAGAGTGTACATGTAGAGTGTACATACAGAGTGTACATGTAGAGTGTACATACAGAGTGTACATGTAGAGTGTACATGTAGAGTGTACATACAGAGTGTACATACAGAGTGTACATGTAGAGTGTACATACAGAGTGTACATACAGAGTGTACATGTAGAGTGTACATACAGAGTGTACATACAGAGTGTACATGTAGAGTGTACATACAGAGTGTACATGTAGAGTGTACATACAGAGTGTACATGTAGAGTGTACATGTAGAGTGTACATACAGAGTGTACATACAGAGTGTACATGTAGAGTGTACATACAGAGTGTACATACAGAGTGTACATGTAGAGTGTACATGTAGAGTGTACATACAGAGTGTACATACAGAGTGTACATGTAGAGTGTACATACAGAGTGTACATACAGAGTGTACATGTAGAGTGTACATACAGAGTGTACATACAGAGTGTACATACAGAGTGTACATGTAGAGTGTACATACAGAGTGTACATGTAGAGTGTACATACAGAGTGTACATACAGAGTGTACATACAGAGTGTACATGTAGAGTGTACATACAGAGTGTACATGTAGAGTGTACATACAGAGTGTACATGTAGAGTGTACATACAGAGTGTACATACAGAGTGTACATGTAGAGTGTACATACAGAGTGTACATACAGAGTGTACATACAGTGTACATACAGAGTGTACATACAGAGTGTACATGTAGAGTGTACATGTAGAGTGTACATACAGAGTGTACATACAGAGTGTACATGTAGAGTGTACATACAGAGTGTACATACAGAGTGTACATGTAGAGTGTACATACAGAGTGTACATACAGAGTGTACATGTAGAGTGTACATACAGAGTGTACATGTAGAGTGTACATACAGAGTGTACATACAGAGTGTACATGTAGAGTGTACATACAGAGTGTACATGTAGAGTGTACATACAGAGTGTACATACAGAGTGTACATGTAGAGTGTACATACAGAGTGTACATGTAGAGTGTACTACAGAGTGTACATACAGAGTGTACATTACAGAGTGTACATGTAGAGTGTACATGACAGAGGTGTACAGGTTAGAGTGTACATACAGAGTGTACATGTAGAGTGTACATACAGAGTGTACATACAGAGTGTACATGTAGAGTGTACATACAGAGTGTACATACAGAGTGTACATACAGTGTACATACAGAGTGTACATACAGAGTGTACATGTAGAGTGTACATACAGAGTGTACATACAGAGTGTACATGTAGAGTGTACATACAGAGTGTACATACAGAGTGTACATGTAGAGTGTACATACAGGTGTACATAGAGTGTACATCCAGTGTGTACATACAGAGTGTACATGTAGAGTTTAGGTGTGCATACAGAGTGTACATGTAGAGTGTACATACAGAGTGTACATACAGAGTGTACATACAGAGTGTACATACAGAGGTACATGTAGAGTGTACATACAGAGTGTACATACAGAGTGTACATGTAGAGTGTACATACAGAGTGTACATACAGAGTGTACATGTAGAGTGTACATACAGAGTGTACATACAGAGTGTACATGTAGAGTGTACATACAGAGTGTACATACAGAGTGTACATGTAGAGTGTACATGTAGAGTGTACATGTAGAGTGTACATACAGAGTGTACATACAGAGTGTACATGTAGAGTGTACATGTAGAGTGTACATACAGAGTGTACATGTAGAGTGTACATACAGAGTGTACATGTAGAGTGTACATACAGAGTGTACATACAGAGTGTACATGTAGAGTGTACATACAGAGTGTACATACAGAGTGTACATACAGAGTGTACATGTAGAGTGTACATACAGAGTGTACATACAGAGTGTACATGTAGAGTGTACATACAGAGTGTACATGTAGAGTGTACATACAGAGTGTACATGTAGAGTGTACATACAGAGTGTACATACAGAGTGTACATGTAGAGTGTACATACAGAGTGTACATACAGAGTGTACATGTAGAGTGTACATACAGAGTGTACATACAGAGTGTACATGTAGAGTGTACATACAGAGTGTACATACAGAGTGTACATGTAGAGTGTACATACAGAGTGTACATACAGAGTGTACATGTAGAGTGTACATGTAGAGTGTACATACAGAGTGTACATGTAGAGTGTACATACAGAGTGTACATGTAGAGTGTACATACAGAGTGTACATACAGAGTGTACATGTAGAGTGTACATACAGAGTGTACATACAGAGTGTACATGTACACTCAAACATCAGTGACTACAGACCAGTATCATTCTTTTTTTTTTCTAAAATTGTTTAGATTCAGATTTTTATGAACAACAGTGTCATCTAGTGGCCTCATCTCTCTCTCTCTCTCTCTCTCTCTCTCTGTCTCTGTCTCTCTCTCTCCCCTCTCTCTCTCTCTCTCTCTCTCTCTCTCTCTCTCCCCTCTCTCTCTCTCTCTCTCTCTCTCTCTCTCTCTCTCTCTCTCTCTCTCTCCCCTCTCTCTCTCTCTCTCTCTCTCTCTCTCTCTCTCTCTCTCTCTCTCTCCCCTCTCTCTCTCTCTCTCTCTCTCTCTCTCTCTCTGTCTCTCTCTCTGGATGTCAGGCATCTGGAGTATAAAAACATATAGCTGATTCTCCTCCTGCATACATCATCACCAATCAGTGAACGAGTGTGTGTGTGCGTGTGTGTGTGTGTGTGTGTGTGTGCGTGTGTTTGTGCGTGCTCATCCATTTGTGTGTGTCATTGAAGCTCCCTGAGACTGAAACAGAGGCTAATATGATAGTGAACAGACCCTGAGAGAGAGACATACAGACCTACAGAAAGTTGGGGGTTAATAAAATAGTGTAACTTATTTTCTCTCTCTCTCTGAGGGTGGTGTCACCTGTTTCCCTCTGCCATGGCGTCAAGTGTGTGGAGGAAGTGTTAAGAGGAATAGGGAAGGAGATCGGTTAAGGAGAACATATTGTCTGTTTCCTGCATGAACAAAACGGTGGTTGTTTTCGTAAAGAGAATCTCAAATGACTGATACTAGGAGAAACAGACATGACGTGGTAAGGCTGTACTTGGCTGTATACAGAGTGAAAGAATGGAATTACAGCCAGTTCTCTGAGCAAAAAAAGGTAACATACAGCTGAAGGAAAGACCAACCAAAGGAAAAGTTAAATAGTCAGCATCACTTCTTGTTTTTCTTCTTGTTTTGTTTATTTGTAGTTTCAAGTTTATTTGTATAGCGTTTTTACAACTGACATTGTCTCAGAGCAGCTTTACAGAACATAAATATAGAACAAAAGTTAATATAAAGAATAATATAAAGATTAATATAATACAAAATACAAGATTAATATTAGATATATTTAAATGTGTTTGTATTTATCCCCAATGAACAAGTCTGAGGTGACTCAGGTGACTGTGGGGAGGAAAAACTCCCTTAGATGGTAAAGGAAGGACTAATAAAAGTTTCCCACTTCTGGAAGGATGGATGTCGTCTTCTAAAGAAGTTGCTGTTAAACTTGGTGCTACGTCAGCGTGAGTACTAGACAAATTGCGGACTGAAATTTTAAGTTCTTTACCATAAACCTTTACTCTCTCATTACAGAGAGAGCTCTAAGAACACAACAGCAACCAGGACACAGTACATTTCCCAATACAGCAGGTAAGAGCATCTGTGGATACATGGGAACAGACAGAAGGAAAGCTGTTGAGTTTAAAGACGACAGAGATTTGAAAAACATGCCAGTGTCTAAGGGGCGAGAGTTGGCAGGACCAGGGTCTTCCCTGAAAGGTAGCTAGAGGACCCTGTACAAAATTCCCATTGACTAGAGATATGAAGATAATACATAGGATAATATCCCCAAACAGATACAGGACACATCAGGATCCAATAGCAAAAAAAAAAGCTTGACCCTTCTGACTTGTTTCTCTCTTGTTTTTAGAATGTAGCAGGTTACAGCCAATGTTTGATCTATTAAAGGGTTGGTCTGAAAAACTGTCATGGTTTTACACAGATTGGGTTTATTTTCAGACATAAGTACAGCTTTAAAAGCAGGAAAACAGATGTGCTACTGAATGTCCTTTATGGACAGGCTGAGCTGACTGTGTGGCTAACAAGGAAGGCTAAAAGGGACCTGATGTCTGCTCATGTTACTGATGAGTTTGCTTACTACAAGCTCACTGAAGATTTGGCAACTTTTCAAATTCCTTTGGGGCTGAAGGATGTAAAATAAATGATGATGGTGTTCTAGAAAAGTTTGGGTAAAACGGGGAGGGGAAATCATGCCTGTGTTTCTGTCTCAACGCCACAGACTTTGTTTTCATTTTTATTTTCTTCCTCCACATTTATTTATTTTTTACTTCTATTTAATATTCTTTAGGTTTGTATATTCGTGTGCTTGTCATTGGCATATATTTGAAATCTTTTTTGCTGTTTTAAATTTTGATAATTAAAGAAACCATAAAATCTTTTTTTAAAAAAAATCTCTCTCTCTCATACACACACACACACACGCACACACACACACACGCACACACACACACGCACACACACACAGACTGAGTGAATAAAGTAAGAAGAACAGATGCTGACATGTTGTAAAGCAGCTTGTGCTAAGATAATAAATATGGCATGGCCTTTAGTGTGTGTGTGTGTGTGTGTGTGTGTGTGTGTGTGTGTGTGTGTGTGTGTGTGTTGCTTTAATGAAGAGGAGTGGGTCGCTGGGTTCATGGTGACTTTTTAATGCTGACGTGACAAGAACCAGAGAACACATACTGCATCTCATGACTGACTCTAATCTAACACATTGTGTGTAGTGTGTAGTGATCTAACACATCTCAGTTGTGTAGTGTGTAGTGATCTAACACATCTCAGTTGTGTAGTGTGTAGTGATCTAACACATCTCAGTTGTGTAGTGTGTAGTGATCTAACACCTCTCAGTTGTGTAGTGTGTAGTGATCTAACACATTGTATGTAGTGTGTAGTGATCTAACACATCTCAGTTGTGTAGTGTGTAGTGATCTAACACATCTCAGGTGTGTAGTGTGTAGTGATCTAACACATCTCAGGTGTGTAGTGTGTAGTGATCTAACACATCTCAGTTGTGTAGTGTGTAGTGATCTAACACCTCTCAGTTGTGTAGTGATCTAACACATCTCAGTTGTGTAGTGTGAAGTGATCTAACACATCTCAGTTGTGTAGTGTGTAGTGATCTAACACATCTCAGTTGTGTAGTGTGTAGTGATCTAACACATCTCAGTTGTGTAGTGTGTAGTGATCTAACACATCTCAGTTGTGTAGTGATCTAACACATCTCAGTTGTGTAGTGTGTAGTGATCTAACACATCTCAGTTGTGTAGTGTGTAGTGATCTAACACATCTCAGTTGTGTAGTGTGTAGTGATCTAACACATCTCAGTTGTGTAGTGTGTAGTGATCTAACACTTCTCAGTTGTGTAGTGATCTAACACATCTCAGTTGTGTAGTGTGTAGTGATCTAACACATCTCAGTTGTGTAGTGTGTAGTGATCTAACACATCTCAGTTGTGTAGTGTGTATGATCTAACACATCTCAGTTGTGTAGTGTGTAGTGATCTAACACATCTCAGTTGTGTAGTGTGTAGTGATCTAACACATCTCAGTTGTGTAGTGTGTAGTGATCTAACACCTCTCAGGTGTGTAGTGATCTAACACCTCTCAGTTGTGTAGTGATCTAACGCATCTCAGTTGTGTAGTGTGTAGTGATCTAACACATCTCAGTTGTGTAGTGTGTAGTGATCTAACACATCTCAGTTGTGTAGTGTGTAGTGATCTAACACATCTCAGTTGTGTAGTGTGTAGTGATCTAACACCTCTCAGTTGTGTAGTGATCTAACGCATCTCAGTTGTGTAGTGTGTAGTGATCTAACACATCTCAGTTGTGTAGTGTGTAGTGTGTAGTGATCTAACACATCTCAGTTGTGTAGTGTGTATGATCTAACACATCTCAGTTGTGTAGTGTGTAGTGATCTAACACATCTCAGTTGTGTAGTGTGTAGTGATCTAACACATCTCAGTTGTGTAGTGTGTAGTGATCTAACACCTCTCAGGTGTGTAGTGATCTAACACCTCTCAGTTGTGTAGTGATCTAACGCATCTCAGTTGTGTAGTGTGTAGTGATCTAACACATCTCAGTTGTGTAGTGTGTAGTGATCTAACACATCTCAGTTGTGTAGTGTGTAGTGATCTAACACATCTCAGTTGTGTAGTGTGTAGTGATCTAACACATCTCAGTTGTGTAGTGATCTAACACATCTCAGTTGTGTAGTGTGTAGTGATCTAACACATCTCAGTTGTGTAGTGTGTAGTGATCTAACACATCTCAGTTGTGTAGTGTGTAGTGATCTAACACATCTCAGTTGTGTAGTGTGTAGTGATCTAACACATCTCAGTTGTGTAGTGTGTAGTGATCTAACACTTCTCAGTTGTGTAGTGATCTAACACATCTCAGTTGTGTAGTGTGTAGTGATCTAACACATCTCAGTTGTGTAGTGTGTAGTGATCTAACACATCTCAGTTGTGTAGTGTGTAGTGATCTAACACATCTCAGTTGTGTAG
The DNA here is from genome assembly GCF_030014155.1 of Tachysurus vachellii. Taxonomy (NCBI): domain Eukaryota; kingdom Metazoa; phylum Chordata; class Actinopteri; order Siluriformes; family Bagridae; genus Tachysurus; species Tachysurus vachellii. The sequence continues at coordinate 40,581,660 of NC_083461.1, read as the reverse complement.
TGTGTAGTGATCTAACACCTCTCACTTGTGTAGTGTGTAGCGATCTAACACATCTCAGTTGTGTAGTGTGTAGTGATCTAACACATCTCAGTTGTGTAGTGTGTAGTGATCTAACACATCTCAGTTGTGTAGTGTGTAGTGATCTAACACATCTCAGTTGTGTAGTGTGTAGTGATCTAACACATCTCAGTTGTGTAGTGTAGGATCTATCACATCTCAGTTGTGTAGTGTGTAGTGATCTAACACATCTCAGTTGTGTAGTGTGTAGTGATCTAACACATCTCAGTTGTGTAGTGTGTAGTGATCTAACACATCTCAGTTGTGTAGTGTGTAGTGATCTAACACATCTCAGTTGTGTAGAGAGTAGTGTTCTAACACATCTCAGTTGTGTAGTGTGTAGTGATCTAACACATCTCAGTTGTGTAGTGTGTAGTGATCTAACACATCTCAGTTGTGTAGTGTGTAGTGATCTAACACATCTCAGTTGTGTAGTGTGTAGTGATCTAACACATCTCAGTTGTGTAGTGTGTAGTGATCTAACACATCTCAGTTGTGTAGTTGTAGTGATCTAACACATCTCAGTTGTGTAGTGTGTAGTGATCTAACACACTCAGTTGTGTAGTGTGTAGTGATCTAACACATCTCAGTTGTGTATGTGTAGTGATCTAACACATCTCAGTTGTGTAGTGTGTAGTGATCTAACACATCTCAGTTGTGTAGTGTGTAGTGATCTAACACATCTCAGTTGTGTAGTGTGTAGTGATCTAACACATCTCAGTTGTGTAGTGTGTAGTGATCTAACACATCTCAGTTGTGTAGTGTGTAGTGATCTAACACATCTCACTTCTGTTGTGATTAGTGATCTAACACATCTCAGTTGTGTAGTGTGTAGTGATCTAACACATCTCAGTTGTGTAGTGTGTAGTGATCTAACACTTCTCAGTTGTGTAGTGATCTAACACATCTCAGTTGTGTAGTGTGTAGTGATCTAACACATCTCAGTTGTGTAGTGTGTAGTGATCTAACACATCTCAGTTGTGTAGTGTGTAGTGATCTAACACATCTCAGTTGTGTTGTGTGTAGTGATCTAACACATCTCTGTGTAGTGTGTAGTGATCTAACACATCTCAGTTGGGTAGTGTTGTGATCTATCACATCTCTGTTGTGTAGTGTGCAGTGATCTAACACTTCTCTGTTGTGTAGTGATCTAACACATCTCAGTTGTGTAGTGTGTAGTGATCTAACACATCTCAGTTGTGTAGGTGTAGTGATCTAACACATCTCAGTTGTGTAGTGTGTAGTGGATCTAACACATCTCAGTTGTGTAGTGGGTAGTGATCTAACACATCTCATTGTGTAGTGGGTAGTGATCTAACACATCTCCAGTTGTGTAGTGTGTAGTGATCTAACACATCTCAGTTGTGTAGTGTGTAGTGATCTAACACATCTCAGTTGTGTAGTGTGTATGATCTAACACATCTCAGTTGTGTGGTGTGTAGTGATCTAACACCTCTCACTTGTGTAGTGTGTAGTGATCTAACACATCTCAGTTGTGTAGTGTGTAGTGATCTAACACATCTCAGTTGTGTAGTGTGTAGTGATCTAACACATCTCAGTTGTGTAGTGTGTAGTGATCTAACACATCTCAGTTGTGTAGTGTGTAGTGATCTAACACCTCTCACTTGTGTAGTGTGTAGCGATCTAACACATCTCAGTTGTGTAGTGTATAGTGATCTAACACATCTCAGTTGTGTAGTGTGTAGTGATCTAACACATCTCAGTTGTGTAGTGTGTAGTGATCTAACACATCTCAGTTGTGTAGTGTGTAGTGATCTAACACATCTCAGTTGTGTAGTGTGTAGTGATCTAACACATCTCAGGTGTGTAGTGTGTAGTGATCTAACACTTCTCAGTTGTGTAGTGATCTAACACATCTCAGTTGTGTAGTGTGTAGTGATCTAACACATCTCAGTTGTGTAGTGTGTAGTGATCTAACACATCTCAGTTGTGTAGTGTGTAGTGATCTAACACCTCTCACTTGTGTAGTGTGTAGTGATCTAACACATCTCAGTTGTGTAGTGTGTAGTGATCTAACACATCTCAGTTGTGTAGTGTGTAGTGATCTAACACATCTCAGTTGTGTAGTGTATAGTGATCTAACACATCTCAGTTGTGTAGTGTGTAGTGATCTAACACATCTCAGTTGTGTAGTGTGTAGTGATCTAACACCTCTCACTTGTGTAGTGTGTAGTGATCTAACACATCTCAGTTGTGTAGTTTGTAGTGATCTAACACATCTCAGTTGTGTGGTGTGTAGTGATCTAACACATCTCAGTTGTGTAGTGTGTAGTGATCTAACACATCTCAGTTGTGTAGTGTGTAGTGATCTAACACATCTCAGTTGTGTAGTGTGTAGTGATCTAACACATCTCAGTTGTGTAGTGTGTAGTGATCTAACACCTCTCAGTTGTGTAGTGTGTAGTGATCTAACACCTCTCAGTTGTGTAGTGGTCTAACACATCTCAGTTGTGTAGTGTGTAGTGATCTAACACATTGTATGTAGTGTGTAGTGATCTAACACATCTCAGTTGTGTAGTGTGTAGTGATCTAACACATCTCAGTTGTGTAGTGTGTAGTGATCTAACACATCTCAGTTGTGTAGTGTGTAGTGATCTAACACATCTCAGTTGTGTAGTGTGTAGTGATCTAACACATCTCAGTTGTGTAGTGTGTAGTGATCTAACACATTGTATGTAGTGTGTAGTGATCTAACACATCTCAGTTGTGTAGTGTGTAGTGATCTAACACATCACAGTTGTGTAGTGTGTAGTGATCTAACACATCTCAGTTGTGTAGTGTGTAGTGATCTAACACATCTCAGTTGTGTAGTGTGTAGTGATCTAACACATCTCAGTTGTGTAGTGTGTAGTGATCTAACACATCTCAGTTGTGTAGTGTGTAGTGATCTAACACATCTCAGTTGTGTAGTGTGTAGTGATCTAACACATCACAGTTGTGTAGTGTGTAGTGATCTAACACATCTCAGTTGTGTAGTGTGTAGTGATCTAACACATCTCAGTTGTGTAGTGTGTAGTGATCTAACACCTCTCAGTTGTGTAGTGATCTAACGCATCTCAGTTGTGTAGTGTGTAGTGATCTAACACATCTCAGTTGTGTAGTGTGTAGTGATCTAACACCTC
>NC_083461.1:40573460-40575960 GCF_030014155.1 Tachysurus vachellii | reverse complement strand
GAATGAGAGTGTGTGTGTGTGTGTGTGCCCTGTGATGGGTTGGCACTCCGTCCAGGGTGTATCCTGCCTTGATGCCCGATGACGCCTGAGATAGACACAGGCTCCCCGTGACCCGAGGTAGTTCGGATAAGTGGTAGAAGATGAGTGAGTGAATGAATGTGTGTCACTCTCAGACAGAGAGGCTGTGACCAATCACATGGCCTGACTCCCAGGGGGCGGGGCTATCTGTTATTTAATGCATGTAAACAAAGTAAACAAGAGTCTGTTTACAGTAGTGTATATAATATAATCATTGAGTTCATTTAGATTTTATTATTTTTTTATGGATTAATTTGATCTATTTTATTCATTTATATTATTTTGTTAGAGTTTTTATTTAAATTTCAATAGAAAATTCTGTTTAAAACAAATAAATATATAATTAATGTCATTAAAATCTTGGGATGGTTTGATCATATATAATTGAAGCCCCGCCCACTGTGACCCAGACTGACCTGTCACTCAGGCTGACTGACAGGTAAAGTGTTTTGTGAGTGAGTGTTGTTGATCTAAATCCCAGCATTCACACACAGCTCTCACAGGGAAAGCAGCGAGTGTGAACACTTTCCCTAGATGTAAGTGCACTTGAAACCTGCCTGCGTGCTACTGATACAAGTGCACTTCAGCTCTGATGATGAAGTGCACTCAGAACATTCCGGAGTGATTATAACGTGAGGGACGTGTTTAAATCTGAGCACCTGCATGAATCAAATAAATAAATCAATAAATCAATGAATACACACACTTTAGTTAAATGTGGTCTGAGTCCCTCAGACACAGATGATGTGTGTAAATGTTTTACACTTCTGTTTTTATTAAGTGTTTTAAACTCAATGTTTGAAAGGACATCTCCATAGACCACTCCCATTTTAAGGCCACGCCCCTCAACTCGGCTTATTGATGTCTTTGTTTTTGGGTGTAGTATGAATTAGAGAACGAACCCACAGGTACATCAGAGTGAGCTGTGTCAAGTTTCCCAAAATGTGTGTGTATGTGTGTGTTTGTATGTGTGCGCGTGTATGTGAGAGAGAGCTAAAGAGATTAGTATCAGTGTCTACAGGTGTGTGTGTGAGTGTGTGTGTGTCTGTGTGTTAAAGCTGATCTTTATTCCCTTCACATGTTTTAACGAGCTAATTAACCTCTGCCTGGCGGTTAAGGGGCGGCTAATTAAACCTGCGTCTCCATGGCGATGTGACCCTCCATCACATTCACTTGCACTGGAGTGTTAATGAGCTGTAATTTGGCTCTGTCACTGAAACACCCCCTGCCCTCCAACTCCCAGTGTCCTGTCCAAAAGTTTAGGCACCCCACCCACTCTCAGTATCCAGCTCTGGGACTGGAAGTCCAGGTCAGATTTGGACTAGTTTATGATCTACACAGTAGCAGGAGTGTGATATGAGTTGTGTATGACAACAGAGTACTGAATGTGTTTTAACAGTTTAATACAGATTCTGATTCTAATGTCCACATTAACACATGCTGATGATATTCAGTTATTCACACGTTCACAGAATCTTTATAGTGGTGGTGATGATGATGATGATGATGATTAATGTATATTCAGTAGCAGATTGTAGTAATAAATGTGTTTGTCTTTTGTGGAAGGTGTGTTGTGTGTTGTGAAGGTGTGTTGTGTGTTGTGTGTTGTGTTGTGTGTTGTGTTGTGTGTTGTGAAGGTGTGTCGTGTCGTGTTGTGTGTTGTGAAGGTGTATTGTGTTGTGTTGTGTGTTGTGTTGTGTCAGTTCAGATCTAATGTCTGATCCTGTAGTCGGAGCTGTAAAACTCACAGAGCACAAATACACAACATTAACATGCAGTTAATAATGTAATGAATAGTCCCCAAAACACACACACACACAAACACACACACAGTGTTTATTACATACTTTAATTAGTCATTAACATGCACATTATCTGATAGTAATCTATAAACTGTGTTTTATTTGATATAAATAATAAACAGCTTAGTGGACTGAGATGTGTACATCAGGTGTAACGTTTACACAGTGTGTCTCACAATATTACTGTGTGTGTGTGTGTGTGTGTGTGTGTGTGTGTGTGTGTGTGTGTGTGTGATGCAATTCCACAGATTCCAGAGCAAATTTGTGTGTGTGTGTAAAAGAGAAACAGCTACAAACTTTACCATAGAACTGACGAAACTCAAAGCAACATGAATTTATACATTAATTAAATTTCACTCCCAAATGATCCAGATCAGTTTTAGACATATTTCATTAATATGGTCTTTTTTTTCTTGTTTTTTTAAATAATCCAGACACACAACACGATCAAACACGACAAATAACACACCAAAGCAAACATAACACAGCTTGAAGCCTGGCACAGTAAATTTGGTGAGTATAAAGTGTTGGGAGTTCAAAGCAGGACCAGAGCAGAATCAGACCAGCGCCCCTTAATATTCTTAATATTCTCAATGCTCAAATATTCAAATACTAAAACT
>NC_083461.1:40553460-40560960 GCF_030014155.1 Tachysurus vachellii | reverse complement strand
TTCACTTATCAGACATGTTTCATCTGAGCTGCAGTTTATTTGTGTAAATGACATGGCTTTGTGGATATTATAATAGAGGTGGTTAGATTAGATTAGATTAGATTAGATTAGATTAGATTAGATTAGATTAGATTATGCTCCATGTTTTTCTTTCTTACTTTCCCACTGCTGAGGCATTCCTCTTCTCCTTCTCTCATTCTCCTTTTCTGTCTCTCTTTGTCTCAGATCTGTAAATGAGTTAGACAGAGAGACACCGAGAGAGAGGACGGTGTCTGCACTCTACTCTCTGTAACTCATCACATGAAGTCTGTGTGTGTGTGTGTGTGTGTGTGTGTGTGTGTGTGTGTGTGTCTGTGCGTGGTGTGAGAGAGAGCAGTGTGTGTGTGTGTGTGTGTGTGTGTGTGTGTCTGTGCGTGGTGTGAGAGAGAGCAGTGTGTGTGTGTGTGTGTGTGTGTGTGTGTGTCTGTGTGTCTGTGTGTGTGTGTGTCTGTGCGTAGTGTGAGAGAGAGCAGTGTGTGTGTGTGTGTCTGTGTGTGGTGTGAGAGAGAGCAGTGTGTGTGTGTGTGTCTGTGTGTGGTGTGAGAGAGAGCAGTGTGTGTGTGTGTGTGTGTGTGTGTGTGTGTGTCTGTGTGTCTGTGTGTGTGTGTGTGTGTGTCTGTGCGTAGTGTGAGAGAGAGCAGTGTGTGTGTGTGTGTCTGTGTGTGGTGTGAGAGAGAGCAGTGTGTGTGTGTGTGTCTGTGTGTGGTGTGAGAGAGAGCAGTGTGTGTGTGTGTGTGTGTCTGTGTGTGGTGTGAGAGAGAGCAGTGTGTGTGTGTGTGTGTGTGTGTGTGTGTGTGTGTGTGTGTGTGTGTGTGTGTGTGTGTGTGTGAGCTCCTTCTTACAGGAGAACAATATCTCTGAAGAGTTTCAGTCAGGTTTCAGGTCCACACAGAAACTGCACTTGTGAAAGTTACAAACGACTTGTTCTTAGCTTCGGACCAAGACTGTATGTCACTATTAGTTCTACTTGACCTTAGTGCTGCATTCGACACTATAGATCACAACATTCTCCTAGATCGCTTACAAAGTTACACAGGTATTCACAGACAGGCTTTAAGTTGGTTTAGATCCTACCTGTCTGATCGACACCATTTTGTAGAATTAGATGGTGAACCCTCCAGTTTATTACCAGTTAATTATGGGGTCCCTCAAGGATCAGTTCTAGGACCTCTGCTTTTCTCGATATACAGGCTTCCACAAGGGAACATTATTAGAAGACATGGGATTAGTTTCCACTGTTATGCTGACAACACACAGTTATACATCTCATCAAATGAAATAGCTACAGTGTCCAAATTAACTCAATGCCTTAGAGAGATAAAAGACTGGATGAGCTGTAACTTTTTTGTTACAACTTTTTTGTTTTAGGCCCAAAAACCAGTACACAGAAACTCTCACACTTTAACTTCCATTTAGAGGGATGTACTGTTACTAGTAGCTCGACAGTGAAAGACCTGGTGTTTATTAGACAGTAACTTGTCTTTAAAATCATATCACCATATTACAAACACAACCTTCTTCCACCTTAGAAATATTGCCAAGCTGAGAAACATCCTGTCTGTATCTGATGCTGAGAAGCTAGTTCATGCTTTCATGACCTCTAGACTGGACTATTGTAATGCATTACTAGGTGGTTGTCCTGCATCTTTAATAAATAGGCTACAGTTAATCCAAAATGCAGCTGCCAGAGTTCTCACTAGGACAAGAAAGTATGACCATATAACCCCAATTTTATCATCTCTACACTGGCTACCTGTTAAGTTTAGAATTGATTACAAACTGCTGCTACTTACGTACAAGGCTCTTAATGGTTTAGCTCCCATGTATCTAACTAGTCTTCTAACACGTTACAATCCTTCACGCTCTCTGAGATCACAAAACTCAGGACTTCTGGTAGTTCCCAGAATATCTAAGTCTTTATCTATATTTATATTTATCTCCCAAACTCTGGAACAGTCTTCCTGATATTAATCTTTATATTATTCTTTATAATAACCTTCTGTTCTATGTTTATGTTCTGTAAAGCTGCTTTGAGACAATGTCTGTTGTTTAAAGCGCTATACAAATAAACTTGAAGTGAACTGAATTGAGACACACACACACACACACACACACACACACACACACACACATTCTCCACTATGACATCATTAACACACAATAACATGAGAGATCCATCCATCATCCTTCCACCCATTCTTTCATCTGCCATTCTCTTCTCCTTCATACAGACACTCAAACACACACACTCTCTCCTCCTCACATATATATATATATTTTTACTCTTTGTGTGTGTGTGTGTGTGTGTGCGTGTGTGTGTGTGTGTGTGTGTGTGGTGTGCATGTGTGGCAATTCACACTGCTGACATTTTCTCAATGCACCTCCAGTCACTACGGCAACCTGCTGAGTGACAGAAAACACTCACAATTTACACCCGAGTGAGAGAGAGGGAGCAGGACACGCTTCTCACCACTTTACTCAGTGCAGTAAGACACACACACACACACACACACACACACACACACACACACACACAGGGCAACTGAACACATGTTCCACAGAATGGGTCGGAGAGAGAGAGTCATTTTACTCACCACAGTGACTAAGTGGCACTTTAGAGAACAGAGAGAGAGAAAGAGAGAGAGCTTTTACCATGAACACACACTGTGACTAAAATCACTGAACTGAGAGAATAAGTGGAAGGGAGAGAGAGAGAGAGAGAGAGAGAGAGAGAGAGAGAGAGAGAGGGGTGTTTTAAATGTTTTACATTTTGTTGGTAATTGTGAGCTGATTACAGTATAAACATATTTTATATATATGTAAATATATTGTAGCTATTTAGAGCTGTGTAGTGAACACTAGACTCTCTAATATCTGTATGTGTGTGTGTGTGTGTGTGTGTGTGTGTGTGTGTGTGTGTGTGTGTGTGTGTGTTAGTCAGCCTCCTGTTAGCAGCGTTTCTCTCAGACATTAATCACAGATTTCTGACTCCATCTTCACACTGTGATCTAACAAACAGACCGTCGAGCTGAAATAACATCTGAGGAGATTCTTTACAGTGTGAGATCTTTAACTGAGAACCGTACGGTGTGACGCTAGGTTTATTTCTGAGCTCCAACTCTTTATCAGAGGAATCAGTGAACATTAGACCTGCTGTGGACTCACGTTCTTTTTAACTACCACTGGAAGTGTTCAAGTGAAACAGAAAGAGAGACTTTTTTTTTTACTTTTAACATCCTTTATTAGCTTTATTCTTGTCATCTATAGTAGAAACAAGAGTGACTTAATAAATAAATAAATAAATAAATAAATAAATAAATAAATAAATAAATACATTATAAAATTAACAGGTCTGTTCCCGTGATGTTCACTAGCTCCCGTAGTGTTATGATCCTGAAGGAGATTCCTGGACAGAGCCGGGACACACTAGACACACAGACGGTCACACTAGAGATGTCTAGACGTCCGCCGTACACCAGAGGCTCCTCCAGCAGAAGGTGTAGGTTTCTCTTTTCCACACTAAACCTCCTGGAAGTGTAGGTTGCCCACCTCCCCACTCCCCAACTAAAATGGCTTCACTTTTTCCCCAGTTGACTTTAGCAGAAGATAAAATCTGAAAGTCATTTAAAATATCACTTAAAACATTCACATCTGTGTGTGAGCCTACTATTACACCCAGGTCATCTGTGTATGCTGATAGACATAATGAAGATAAGTTACATAAAAGAGGTTTAACTGCAATAGAATACAGCATTCCTGACAGAGAACAGCCTTGTCATATACCTCTAATGTACACTGTAAAAGGGGCACATAAACCACCCTTAACCTTCAGTACACTCTCTAGTTCACTGTACACCTTGACCATGGCTTCCAGCACCTTCCACAAGTATACATGCTCGTCCCGGTCAAATGCCTTTTCCTGATCTAGAAAAATCAGACCAGACTTTAAGCCCAATAGCCTGAAGACGTCTAAAATGTTACGAATTAATTGTTCATTAATGTGGACATCCAAAATGCCACAAGTTCTAAAGTTGTGTCAGGTCTCTCTTTTTTGGCAGTAGTGTCAGGACGGTTCTCCTGCAGCTCAGTGGGAGCTGACCAACGATCACATTATCAAGTCCAGCCCGTCCTGCCCTTTTACTGTACAGAAAACCTTGTAAAACTCAACATGGAGACCCTCTATTCCTTGCACCGGTCCATTCTCTATGCCCTGGAGAGCCTCGTGAAGCTCCTCATCCGCTTCCTCTGAGAGCTTTGGCAGGTCCATGAGGAAACTCTCCTCTGCTATCTGTGCCCCTGACCAGTCACTGCTGTCTGCTTGTGAATTTCAGTGGGCTCTGATGAGAGATCCACAGATTCTGTTCGAAGAGCATGTATGGATCTTTTCTGTTCATTCTTTTGCTCTAAACTGAAGAGCTCAGAAGGAGCATCCATCTCAGTGGTGCTTTTAAAGCATCCAGCGCCCCCTGTGCTGTGATGTCTAACAGGTCGCTCATTTTGGCTTTTTTACTTTTGAGGGCTTTAATATGCCCTCGACCTCTGGCACAGTCATGCCGGTGCATGTCGGCGTGGGTATTGGCGTTCCCATAGCATCAGCCCTGACACACAGACAAGGTTCCTTGAAAGGGAACTACACAAGATTACGTATGTATCCCGGTTCCCCGAGAAGGGAACGAGATGCTGCGTTGCTGGCCACGCCCCGGGCGTCCTCTCGCGCTTCCTTCAGACAAATAGAAGCTGGAGTAATGTGAAGTAGATGCCCTTATATGGACTTACTGGCACGTAATCAGTTCATCACATGTCCTTCCCAAACCATTAAATTGGTGTGTGTGCACACAGAGCTTTAGACACAACTTCTTCACAGAAGCATTCCCATAGCATCAGCCCTGACACAGCGTCTCGTTCCCTTCTCAGGGATCCGGGTTACATACGAAACCTGGTGTAGTTCACTCATTATAAACTGTAGATAAACTAAACAGAGGGTAAAAACATCTCCAACATAAAACACACAACACATTCTATATGTCATCATCTGGGTTTTCCTGATTCACTTTTGTTATCAATTTCTTGCACCGAAAAGAAATTTTTCTTTAGAAGAAAGAAAGACTTTCTTCTACCTTTGTTTTGTTCTTTGCCGGACTATTCCCTTGTTCTTACCTTGTTTTTTCCTCTAAGTTGGTACTTTAAACATTGGCTCATCTTCCATGTCCATGTCCCCCCGTCCCCCTGTACTGGTGTAGTGACTGGTGTTTCTGGGCGGTGGTCCTGCACCTCCGTGCCTGCCTCTGCCAGTGCAGGCAGCTCCAGTGCTGAGCCAGAACCAACTGAGCTCTTTAGTGAGCTCACTTTCCTTTGGTTCTGGTGCAGAAGCCACACCAGGGTCCTCAGCCGAACTGTAGCCACGGGGGGAACGACCCCAGCAGGCTCAGCTACATCTGCCCCAGTTGCTCAGAAACACTTTGGGTCACTTTGTCTCTCATTGCAGGCCCTACCAAGATGCCCTATTTTGCCACATTTAAAACATTTAATAGCAGCATCAGAAGAAACAAAGGGGATTTTCTAAAAGGGGAGACCATTCGCTCGTACTGAGTCAACTCTTTACCAAGAGCTTCATCTGATATAAAAGGAGGGACATTAGACAGAATAACCTTTTTTGTTGGAGAACTGAGAGCAGAAACCAGTCTGAGCTCCTTATTAATCACGACGCCTTTCTGAACCAGTTTAGTTACTTTATTAACATCATTCACAAAAATCACCATCGCACTGTTCATGTGAGAGGCAGAGACAATATTCTAATGTCTCACCATGTTACTGAGCACTGATACATTCTTCAACACTCGCCGCACACACACACACACAAACACACACACACACACACACACACACACACACACACCTTCTTATCTGGAGTCACCACACACACACACACACACACACACACACACATACACACACACACACACAAACACACACACAAACATCACCCTCACACACAGCTTCTTATTTGGAGTCAACACACACACACACACACACACACAAAACCCTCACTTAGTGCTGAAAGATGCCAATTGCTCTCACACGCTCTACACCCCACACTTGCTCCTCCACTGGGCATGTGCAGAGAGACAGAAAGAAAGTGAGAGGGATAAACAGAGAGAAAGCGAGAGAGCGAGAGCGAGAGAGGGAGAGAGAGAGAACTGGAGAGTCTTTGAAATCCATTACTATGACCAAGTCCATTTACAGAACAGAGAGAGCGAGGTGGAGAGAATGAGAGAAAGTCATTTAACCACTTGACCCACAGTGAAAAATTACATGCTGTGGAGAAGGGCGCAAGGGAGAGGAGGCGTGATAAAGGGAGGGAATGAAAAAAGGAGTGATACAGAAAGAGAGAGGAGAGAGAGAGAGAGAGAATAAAAGACAGTCATGTCATTATTTTAGGAAACGCTGCCTACTTGTTGTTAACATTAATCTGTTTGTGTGTCCAAACACACAGTGATGTGATATGTTCATCACTTCTTTACAGCACCATGACTAATTCAGATAACAGGTGAGCAGAGGCAGAGGTCTGTCCAGGAAACCTAAACCATCCTCATTCCATCCTCCAATCAGGATAAAGGTTACTGAATCACAAACGAGACAAAAACTTAACACATGTTTACCTGCGATATATTGATTCTCCTCACATCCAACATCTACAAGTTTCTTCACAGCAATAGGAGCAGATACACACACTCACACACACATTGTAGGACACTGTAGGGAATCAGACACTGGAAAGAGGCAGACAGAGACGGGAGTTAGGTGAAAGTCTCAGTATTGACTTTATTAGAACAACCTGGTAGTGTAGGGTGTAAAAAAGGGGGAGTGGAAGAGACGGTGCAGTTCCAATAAAGAAAGACAATGCTGCAGGCGTCTCTAAAGCATAGGAGGAGAGAAGGAGTTCGACCCAGGAGCGTGGCTCAGGTTCAGCTGGCAGGCAGGTGGCAAGTCCTCGGCGTCTTCTGGCGAATCTGTGGGGAAAAATAAAGGCAGCACATTAGTAATCTCATCCTCATCTGTCTTACCTCCCTCTAGCTGCTGAGCCTGGCTCTCAGCTGTGTCTCCTAGCCAGAGGGTGAGTGCCACATAGGCGCTCCTGATTAGTTTCAGCCGCCACGCCTTGCTCTCTGAACGAGTGGCGCTGACTCTGGTGCTGCAGCTGTGTAGCGCGCTGTCAGCGGCGCTGTCCGTGGTGCTGAACCGCTGCCTTTTCTCTCTGGTTTTAGTCTCACGGGGTGAGGAGCGGTATTATGGCTGCGTCGGGGTGTGGTGCATGATCCGGCATCACAACACACACATACACTTCTTCTCTCACACACACTCACACACTCACACACACGCACACACACACACACACACACACACACTTCTTCTCTCACACACACTCACACACTCACACACTCACACACACGCACACACACT
>NC_083461.1:40523460-40545960 GCF_030014155.1 Tachysurus vachellii | reverse complement strand
TGTGTGTGTGTGTGTGTGTTCGTGTGTGTGTGTTCGTGTTCGTGTGTGTGTGTGTTTGTGTGTGTTTGTGTGTGTGTGTGTGTGTATGAGACAGAGCAAGAGAGAGAGACTCTGTGGGTGTGTGTGTGTGTGTGTGTGTGTGTGTGTGTGTTCGTGTGTGTGTGTGTGTGTTCGTGTGTGTGTGTGTTCGTGTTCGTGTGTGTGTGTGTTTGTGTGTTCGTGTTCGTGTGTGTGTGTGTGTTTTGCAGCACTGTAGAGATAAAAGTGTTCTTGAACTTAAACGTTCTACAGATTAGATAAAAATCTCACTTTAATTACATCATCGATTTCCTCTCACTCTGTGACACTAGTTTCTCTCTCTTGTTCAAACAGTGTGTGTGTGTGTGTGTGTGTGTGTGTGTGTGTGTGTGTGTGTGTGTGTGTGTGTGTGTGTGTGTGTTATAAATCAAACACATAGAGAGATGACATTGTGCTGAAATAAGCTGTGTTTATATTTTATCTTTTTTGACACACACACACACATACACACACACACACAGAGTTATGGGAATGAGGGTGTCTGCTATCATTACCTGTTATATTTAAATCAGTTACTTATTTAAATATGTAAATCAACAGCTCTGATCTTCTCTGTGGATTGAGACGTTGTCATGGTGAAGGGGTTTGTGTATTACCTGGTTTGTGTCATTGTGAACAGATCTGAGACATACACACCATATACACACTACACCTGGGAGACGTCAGTGCTCATGGTGAATAATAGAGACACTTTAAAGAGTGTGATGGAGAGAAACTTCCTGGTGAAATGGTAAAGGTTGTCATTAACAATATCAGATCATCTTGGACCAAAGATCAGTGATGGAGTTTGGGGTCGTATCATCAAGTCAAGTCAAGAAGCTTTTACTGTCATTTACACCATATATATGTGACACAGTACACAGTGACATGACACAACGTTCCTCCAGGACCAGGGAGCTACACAGAACATCACAGACATAAGGACTGAAGTTAGTTAGTCCTACACACATAAAGTGTATCTGTACAACCTGCTGTGCACAGTGTGTGAGACACAAGACAAGAAGACAGTGTGAGATACAAGACAAGAAGACAGTGTGAGACACAAGACAAGAAGACAGTGTGAGACACAAGACAAGAAGACAGTGTGAGATACAAGACAAGAAGACAGTGTGAGACACAAGACAAGAAGACAGTGTGAGACACAAGACAAGAAGACAGTGTGAGATACAAGACAAGAAGACAGTGTGAGACACAAGACAAGAAGACAGTGTGAGATACAAGACAAGAAGACAGTGTGAGACACAAGACAAGAAGACAGTGTGAGATACAAGACAAGAAGACAGTGTGAGACACAAGACAAGAAGACAGTGTGAGATACAAGACAAGAAGACAGTGTGAGACACAAGACAAGAAGACAGTGTGAGACGCAAGACAAGAAGACAGTGTGAGATACAAGACAAGAAGACAGTGTGAGACACAAGACAAGAAGACAGTGTGAGATACAAGACAAGAAGACAGTGTGAGACACAAGACAAGAAGACAGTGTGAGACACAAGACAAGAAGACAGTGTGAGACACAAGACAAGAAGACAGTGTGAGATACAAGACAAGAAGACTGTGAGACACAAGACAAGAAGACAGTGTGAGATACAAGACAAGAAGACAGTGTGAGACACTGGTGAGACACTGGTGAGTGTGTCTGAGGGGTGTGTGTGGTGGTGAGTGTGTGTGAGGATTATGTGTGGAGGTGAGTGTGTGTGAGGGGTGTGTGGGGTGAATAGTGTGTGATGGGGCGGGGCTCCGCACTGCAGGGGCGGGGCTCCACGTGATACACAGTAAGAATGTTTGTGTAAACAAGATCCAGTGTGTTTTCCCCTCTAAGTCCACATACTGATGGAATTTATGGAGCACTGATTTGAGAGTTGCATGTTTGAAATCTCCGGCGATGATAAACAGTCCACCAGGTGAACATGCAGATCACTAATAATCATAGAGCTCACATAGAGCCGCATTAGAGCTGGGGGGAATTTACACTCTGACAATGAAAACCGTGGTGAATTCACGTGGTAAATAAAATGACCTGCATCTAAGAGTCACAAGTCGGTCAGATGTAGTCCAGTTTATTGTCCAGGGAGCAAACAGAAAGTAGAACAGACAGAAGAGCCGACTAGGGTTTGTTTTTAGCCTATAGCACGGACTCCTGCCTGTTTACCGCGTTTCTGCTTTCTTGAACAAAGCTTTCAGCATCCTCTCTCCTGGTCCCTGGTATCAGGCGACACCGAAGACACGAGGCCTGGTCTCTACGCAGCAAGCCGAGGTCATGAAGCCTTTCCAACACATCATTGTGCAGGTTGGTTGTTGCACAATTTCTGTACTGTATCAGCTTCTGGCAGTCGTATACATGAACACTGTCTCTGATGGTCATGTACTAGGAATCGTCTGGCTAAAAAATGTAAATAGCACCATATTGTATTTTTGGGTGAAGCTTGTTTATCTGCATTCTGAACCACACCTATATTCACTATGATGGATAGTGACAGGCTGAAGACCACAACAGTGTAGGACAACCTGGCAGTAGAGCCACTGCTCCTCAGAATCCATTTGATTACAGTGTCACCCCCTGGTGGACTCCCTGTAGAGCAGTGGCCATGGGGCAGAACCAGGACCTGCTGAAGACAGTTCGTATCTCATACACTGACAGAGATCTACAGAAAGGACTGGAGAAGTGTGGACTGACCTTCTCATCCTGCTGCCCAAACACCCCAGAAAAAGCATTAGGAAAATAAATGAAAAAGGAGCTCTGATATTTAAAAATGTAAATCAGTAAACTTGTATGTAAATGAGTCAGTAGGATCTATAAATATTCAAACGTGAAACTCATATATTTAAATATATATAAATGTAAATGAGGAGCTCTAATTTGAACTCTAAATATTCCAATAAATAATTCTGATATTTAAATAGGTGACTCTGATATATGAATATCAATATCAATAACTATATTTAAATATGTAAATGTGGAGCTGTGATATTTGAATATGTAAATGAATGACTCTGATGTTCTTGCACTTCTCTTGTCATCTCTGAGAGGGAACAGCAATCAGCATGTAATTACACTCACCACACCACTGTACCATCACCCCTGTGTGTGGTATACGTGTGTGTGTGTGTGTGTGCGGGTGTATGTGTGCAGGAGTATGGGTGTGAGTGTGAGTGTGTGAAAGTGTATGTGTGCGTGTATGCATGTGTGCAGGAGTGTGTGTGTGCGTGCCTGTGCAGGAGTGTGTGTGTGTGCATGTGCAGGAGTGTGTGTGTGTGCGCGTGTGTATGCATGTGTGCAGGAGTATGTGTGTGTGCCTGTGCAGGAGTGGGTGTGTGTGTGCCTGTGCAGGAGTGTGTGTGTGTGCATGTGCAGGAGTGTGTGTGTGTGCGCGTGTGTATGCATGTGTGCAGGAGTATGTGTGTGTGCCTGTGCAGGAGTGGGTGTGTGTGTGCCTGTGCAGGAGTGTGTGTGTGTGCGCCTGTGCAGGAGTGTGTGTGTGTGTGTGTGTGTGTGTGTGTGTGTGCCTGTGCAGGAGTGTGTGTGTGCGCGTGTGCAGGAGTGTGTGTGTGTGTGTGTGTGTGTGTGTGTGTGTGTGTGCGCCTGTGCAGGAGTGTGTGTGTGCGCATGTGCAGGAGTGTGTGTGTGTGTGCGCGTGTGCATGCATGTGTGCAGGAGTGTGTGTGTGTGTGTGTGTGTGCGTGTGTTTGTGTGTGTGTGCGCCTGTGCAGGAGTGTGTGTGTGTGTGTGTGTGTGTGTGCCTGTGCAGGAGTGTGTATGTGTGTGTGCGCCTGTGCAGGAGTGTGTGTGTGCGCATGTGCAGGAGTGTGTGTGTGCGCGTGTGCATGCATGTGTGCAGGAGTGTGTGTGTGTGTGCGTGTGTTTGTGTGTGTGTGTGTGTGTGTGAGTGCGAGAGTGTGTGTTGCATTCCTTCCAGGTCAGAGGTCACCTCAGTATGTAGATGTTGTGTGTCCCTGCATGGAGTCTGTTCCTCTTTCCTGATAAAGACATTGTACTGTAGGGATTCACTCCGTCTCTCCCACTGGAGCTGCAGTGAGGAAGTGGTTTCATGTAGAAATGAGAGTGTTTCCTCAGACGAGTAGCTGTAGTGTTGTCAGGAGAAGCTGTGAGGAACTCTGGAGGAGCTGAAGTTAACTCTTTATTAGTGTAACGTCCTGATACACACGTCGTTCTCTCTACAGTAACAATGTGTTCATCATAATTACTCGTGTGTAAACATCAAGATCAAGGATTTTATTTATCTGCCGTCTGTAAACAGTTCTTTAAAAGAGTGAAATAAAACGACATTTACTGATTTTAATATTTATTCTATTTGTTTTTTTATAAAGATAAATATGAAAAAAACTGTTTATTTTATTTGAGGTAACATTACAACATACAATTATCTACAGAATAAAATAAAATGTGTGTAATAAAATCCAGTATTAATAGCAGCTGAACTTAATTCCACATGAACATCAGTTTGTGATATTTGTACACACACACACACACACACACACACACATTTGGGAAAGGAGGGAACAGGTTCAGATGGGTAATAAATGTGCCAGCACACGCACACGGGTGGCGTGAAAAATAGCGTCTCTTGCCAAAGACTGCGTGACTAACCTTGAGAAATACCTGTGGGGAAATCTCAGATCTCATCGCCATGGCAACACAAACACACACAAACACACACACACACACACACGCACACTTACACACATCCACACACACACACACAAACACACACCTCTGTTTGAAGAATATTAAGTGAGTGTGTGATTTATGTCGACTGATACAAAGTCCTGACAGTAAAGACATTTATTAATGTAATGGCACCACATAAAAATTAAATAGAGTAGTGTAAAGGGGTGTGGTTTATAGGGGGTGTGGTTTAAAGGGGTGAGGTTTAA
Source organism: Tachysurus vachellii (assembly GCF_030014155.1). Lineage (NCBI taxonomy): Eukaryota > Metazoa > Chordata > Actinopteri > Siluriformes > Bagridae > Tachysurus > Tachysurus vachellii. The sequence continues at coordinate 40,540,986 of NC_083461.1, read as the reverse complement.
AGGGTTGAGGTTTAAAGGGTTGAGGTTTAGAGGGGTGTGGTTTAAAGGGGTGTGGTTTAAAGGGTAGGTATAAGGGGTGTGGTTTAAAGGGGTGAGGTTTAAAGGGGTGTGGTATAAGGGGTGTGGTTTAAAGGGGTGTGGTATGAGGGGTGTGGTTTAAAGGGGTGTGGTATAAGGGGTGTAGCTTAAAGGGTGAGGTATAAGGGGTGTGGTTTAAAGGGGTGTGATATAAGGGGTGTGGTTTAAAGGGGTGTGGTATAAGGGGTTTAAATATTTTATTGTTATTCCACACATCAGACTGATGATAATATTTATCATCTAAGGTGTTAGAGTCCACAATCTACTGTCACGTGTGTGTGTGTGTGTGTGTGTGTGTGTGTGTGTGTGTGTGTGTGTGTGTGTGTGTGTCTGTCACCCAGTACACTATTTATATATACACACTCTTTTTTTATCTGTCACACTGTCTTGTGCTCTCTCTCTCTCTCTCTCTCTCTCTCTCTCTCTCTCTCTCTCTCTCTTTCTGACATTCTATTTCTCTTCTCTCGCCCTTTAAATACACACAATTTCTTTTCTTTTTAATTCTTTTGTCTGTCATTTCTGATCAAAAATAATTTATTAGTCTTCCTCTCCACATCCATCTTTTTATCATCTATCCATTTTCTTTTATATTCCCTCTCCATCCTTCTCTTTTTACACTATTTATCCTTAACTTTTCTTTCTTTCTTTCTTTCTTTCTTTCTTTCTTTCTTTCTTTCTTTCTTTCTTTCTTTCTTTCTTTCAGTCCACTTCTTACTGTCTCTTCTCTCCCTCCCTCTTTTTCCATCTACATCCATCTCAATTTATTCCTCTCTCTCTCTTTAACCCCCTGTCTGTACACTCCGTCATAAATCATATCCACAGTTTACAATATCCAATTTTAACTGTATGGGTCCCCTGACGCCCACACACACACACACACACACACACACACACACACACACACACACACACAGAGTTTTCCCCAACTAGATTCTCAACTCTTCTGTGTGTGTTTCTGTTTACTGAGAAGAGAGCGCAATGGTGTTTATCCATCTGTAAACACAACCATTTATATAATTAACACACACACACACACACACACACACACACACACACACACCTGTTACAGTGAAGATAATACACACTGAATAAACAGGCGTGTCTTTGCAGAAGTTTCAGTTAGAGTGTATAGATGTGGAGTGGGGTGATGATGTAATGTACAGGGAGGAGTTTAGATGATGATGTAATGTACAGGGAGGAGTTTAGATGATGATGTAATGTACAGGGAGGAGTTTAGATGATGATGTAATGTACAGGGAGGAGTTTAGATGTCCACACACACTACACACAGACACAAACCACAAACACACAAACCACAAACACACACACACACACAAAAACACACACACACATACACAGGGTGTTAATAGTTAATGGAACTCAGTTGAGTGAAAGGAAAAAAGAAAAACAGCGTCTCAGTTTCCTCTGTGTGCTCTTCTCTTCCACCATCAGAGCAAAATTAGCTAAGTGTTTTATTTAAGACCATCTCAGCCCTCACACACACACACACACACACACACACACACACACACACACTACCCAATCTAAGCTCACACACTCCTCATAAAGTCTGAGCCAAATGCTCTTCTCTAATTGGATTAAAACTCTGACTGAAGCTTATAAATTGGATTGTGTCATTGTGGAGGTCTCAGATGTGATCCTACCATCGATCAGGCAATGCACACACACACACACACACACACACACACACTCACAAAACTGTACTATATAAGTTCATGAAACAAACTTATCACTCGTTCCTTCTGTTTTTCTTTCATCTGGGATCAAATACTAATCCCACATTCTCCTCCACTGATCCTCATCATTATAAAATCCATTATTAACTGAGAAGGGTTCAGTGTGAGAAATCCTCCTACGCTGTTTACTCAGGGAGAGAGAGAGAGAGAGAGAGAGAGAGAGAGAGAGAGAGAGAGAGAGGGAGAGAGAGAGAGGGAGAGAGAGAGAGAGAGACAGAGAGAGAGAGAGAGAGAGAGAGAGAGATAGAGAGAGAGAGAGTGAGAGACAGAGACAGAGAGAGAGAGAGGGAGAGAGAGAGAGTGTGAGAGAGAGAGAGAGAGAGAGAGAGAGAGAGAGTGTGAGAGACAGAGACAGAGAGAGAGAGAGAGAGAGAGAGAGAGAGAGAGAGAGAGAGAGAGAGAGAGAGTGTGAGAGAGAGAGAGAGAGAGAGAGAGAGTGTGAGAGACAGAGACAGAGAGAGAGAGAGAGAGAGAGAGAGAGACAGAGACAGAGAGAGAGAGAGAGGGAGAGAGAGAGAGAGCGAGGGAGAGAGAGAGAGAGAGAGAGAGAGAGAGAGAGAGAGAGAGAGAGAGAGAGAGAGAGAGAGAGGGAGAGAGAGAGAGAGAGAGAGAGAGAGAGAGAGAGAGAGAGAGAGAGAGAGAGAGAGAGAGAGAGAGAGAGAGAGAGAGAGAGAGAGCGAGGGAGAGAGAGAGAGAGAGAGAGAGAGAGAGAGAGAGAGAGAGAGAGAGAGAGAGAGAGAGAGAGAGAGAGAGAGAGAGAGAGAGCCTCCTAGCCTTTATAACAGTGACTTATACAATACTCTCCACTCTGGTCTAACAATACTGCTTCAAATGGTGCTCCAGTTGTTCTCCAACTGCCCTGCTTTGTAGATGTCCGAGTCCCCAATGTAATGAATTACCCAATGTAATCTGTCCACGAGGACGTCCACTAATACAGCTTGTACATCATTTAAACTTTTAGGGGGGTCTAGACAAGTCATTCTGTGCCACAATATTATTGTCTGTTAAAACCCGACCACTATATGACATGTTCGATGCTAGCCACTTCCACTTTGCCTTCTCAAGTGCCCCTTCGCAGTTCTCCATCACATCAACCTCCTTACCAGAAACAGCTCCCAGGTTTTTGAACCCCCCTGTCTTCCATGTTAACCCCTCTGGAGGTCTTTCACCTGACCAGTTCGCCTCAATCTTATTCCAGCTTACTTTGGCCGTGTATAGCGTGTTAAACCTGAGTTCTCGACATCGCTTTGTTTTCTCATTAAAACGATGACATCATCAGCATATGCTGCCACCTTGATGCTATTTGAGCTGTATGATAAACATAGACCGTTTATCTTTGCTCTAATTTGTACAGTACAGCACTCCAGACAGTGAGCAGCCTTGTTGTACCTCCCTAGAAGCTTTAAGAGGAGAGCATAAGCCACCGTTTATCTTCAACACTCTCAGAGTCATTATAGAGCACTATAACTTTCCGAATGAAATCTTTGCAAAAGCCAAAAACCCTCCAGAACTTCCCACAAATACTTGTGCTCGACTCTGTCAAAGGCTTTTTCGTGGTCTAAAGAAATTAAACCAAAGTTAAATTTGAAATATTTGGAGCATTCTATTTGATCTTGAACTAGAGATATATTGTGGAAGATTGTTCTGCCGGGAAGGCAATAGGTCTGATCCAGATGAATGACCTGACCCAGGACTTCAGCCAACCTGTTTGCTAGGACTTTGGAGAGCAGGTTGTAATCACTGCACAAGAGTGAGACGTGGTGCCAGTTCTTTATTTCTGTTAAGTCACCTTTCTTAGGAAGAAGAGAGAGTACAGCCCTCCGACAACTGGCAGTGAACCTCCAGACAGGCTTTTATTAAGCAGTAGGATCACATCCGCTCCCACTGCATCCCACAACAAAGTCGACAGGGAGTCCATCAATAGCAGGTGCTTTACTTCATGCTCTGGAGAGCTTTGCTAAGTTCACCCATGCTCCCAGCACCCTCAAGGCCAACTTTGGCCTCCTCTGACACCTGTGGGAGGTTTTCATAAAAGCTACCGGACCAAGACCAACCAAGACCAAGGCACCCTGTAAATCAGTGAGCACTCCCTTTATTACTATTGCTACCAATTCGGTAACGTTTTCAACAGTATTGAGAAACACCAGTTGCGTAGTTCATCCTAGAGGCGGCCATGATACACTTGTAGCCTACAGATTCTCCTATGGACAAACACACGTCTTCAACACTATCTTCAGACGCCACTTTAGCACCATGGCGCCATGTGAGAGTGTATAAACTCCGCACCCCCTCGTGCCACCATGCTTCCCCTATAAAGGGTTACACACAGCCCTCAGAGAGGACTAGGAACATGACAAGGGGAAAAAAAAACACTACTATTTCTTGTAAGTTAGAAAGCATAAATGGAGAAAAGAAGAAACCAAAGAGCAAGAAGGAAAAAGATTAGAGCTACAAAAGACTCGCTCACGCAACCGTGCTCTCACTGACACGATGCTCCGCCCACTCACTCACACATGCTCAGAGAGAGAGAGAGAGAGAGAGAGAGAGAGAGAGAGAGAGAGAGAGAGAGAGAGAGAGAGAGAGAGAATATAAATAGCTGTAGTGTCCTGCATCATATTTAAAGACTCCCCCAAGCCCCCCCCACACACACAACACACACACACACACACACACATCACACACACACACAATGCTTAACACCAGATCAAATAAAACTTAGCGAGCTGTTCAAAGTAACTGCAGTTATTTTCTCTGGTGTGACTGAAGCTCGGCTCACAGCGTGATTAAAGTGTCAGTGAGTCGTAATTATCCAGCTAATAAATCAGTGTTTATGAGGAAAGTTAAGGAGAACATGAGCTTGTTTATGGCATGTCACAAAGCAGCGTCGTTCACACACACGGCTGATTTGTTTAATTAGCAACTTGTGTGTGGAAGAGAGAGAGAGATATGACCTCGCTGCAGACTCTCGTCCTCTCTCGTCCTCTCTCGTCCTCTCTCGTCCTCTCTCGTCCACCCTGAGATCATTCTTCTTAATGTTGTTGTTGTTATTTGAAAAAAGACAATGTGTTAATAACTGAAGAAACATAATGACAGAATGTTCTCTGTGTCTGAGGGTCAGGAAGATGAAGGCCATATTTATGAAAACTGCACAGTGGAACCTCGTAGGGTCAATTTAATCTGTTTCTAAATGAATAAAAAGAAAAAAACGCCTCAGCTTAGAGAAAGATTCAGGAAAAAGGGATATGACATTTCTAATACAAGAACATTAACCAATTTTGTAACAAAAAAAAATCCAGGAGTGAAGTTAGCTGGAGGTGAGACAGGAGTGAGACAGGAGTGAAGTTAGCTGGAGGTGAGACAGGAGTGAGACAGGAGTGAAGTTAGCTGGAGGTGAGACAGGAGTGAGACAGGAGTGAAGTTAGCTGGAAGTGAGACAGGAGTGAGACAGGAGTGAGACAGGAGTGAAGTTAGCTGGAAGTGAGACAGGAGTGAGACAGGAGTGAGACAGGAGTGAAGTTAGCTGGAGGTGAGACAGGAGTGAGACAGGAGTGAAGTTAGCTGGAGGTGAGACAGGAGTGAGACAGGAGTGAAGTTAGCTGGAGGTGAGACAGGAGTGAGACAGGAGTGAAGTTAGCTGGAGGTGAGACAGGAGTGAGACAGGAGTGAAGTTAGTCTCTCGGCTCTCAGACACACACACTTTACATTTCCTGTCGTAATCACAGCTGCAGGTTCTCTGGGTCTTGTTTTATTTAACTGCATTTATCTGAGCAGTGATGTGAAAGAAAGCAGCGAGAGGAAACTCATCACCACTGCACTGATGCACTTCCTCTCACTGCACAACTCATTTATTAATCACCATCACACTCAAACCCCATTACAGTTAGCATTAATGTTCAGTCAAACCATTTCCTTCATGTTGTCATGCATGTTCATTTATATATAAACACTCGTCCCTCAGCAGTCTCTCTTTATTCTCTCTCTTCCAGGTCACAAGAGAAAAATCTCAGCTTGTTACAACAAGTGTAAACTCCTCTGTGCTGAAGATGTGGAGAACTTCATTTTCCAGCTTCAGCTCTGACTGGTCTGATGTGTCTGACACACACACACACACACACACACACACACACACACATACACACACACACACACATACACACACACAGAGGTATATTTATTAACCGGTGCTTAGGTCAGATTCTTCCTGTACCTGCACTCACTTAGCTTTCTATCTCTGTGTGCACGTGTGTGTGTGTTTGTGTGTGTGTTTGTGTGTGTGTGTGTGTGTGTGTGTGTGTGTGTGTGTGTGAGGGAAACAGGCATTAGCATCCCCATAACCAACATAAACCTAATAGCACTTCCTTTTGATGGCTCTGTTAATTAATGACAATCTTAAATCCCCATAGTCTACAGATTTTAACAGACACACACCACACACACACAAACACACACACACCACACACACACCACACACACACACACACACCTCAGGCTAAGCGGCTGCTCCTCTAATTAATTCCCTTGTGTCTGATAGCTTTACTGCTGCTCAAGTTGAAGGTGTGTGTGTGTGTGTGTGTGTGTGTGTGTGTGTGTGTGTGTGTTTGTGTGTTTGTGTGTTATAATATTTTACCTTCTTAACTTCCTCCTCTTTTATTGTAGAGTGTGTCGGCCAAACGCTGCATCTCAAAGCACCAAAACACCATTCTGAGTTTAAATAAAGAAGGTTTTCGATTCTCAACTAAAGGTAAATTTTAACATACACACAGATACACAAACACACGCATACATACACAGACACACAAACACACACCTACAGACACACAAACACACATACATACACAGACACACAACCACACACATACAGACACACAAACTCACACATACATACACAGACACACAAACACACATTCATACACAGACACATAAACACACATCCACATACACACAGACACACACACCTACAGACACACATACATACACACATACACAAAACACACGCCTACATACACACAGACACACAAACACACATACATACACAGACACACAACCACACACATACAGACACACAAACTCACACATACATACACAGACACACAAACACACATTCATACACAGACACATAAACACACATCCACATACACACAGACACACACACCTACAGACACACAGACACACATACATACACACATACACAAAACACACACCTACATACACACAGACACACATATACACACATACATACACAGACACACAAACACACCTACATACACACAGACACACAAACACATGCCTACATAAACACAAAGACACACAAACTCACACATACATACACAGACACACAACCACACACATATATACAGACACACAAACACACATCTACATACACACAGACACACACACCTAAAGACACACAAACACATGCCTACATACACATAGACACACAAACACACATTTATACACAGACACACAAAGACACAAAAACACACATCTATATACACACAGACACACAAACACACACCTACAGACACACAAACACATACATACACAGACACACAAACACACACACATAGATTCAGACACACAAATACACATACATACGCAGACACACAAACACACACATACGTAGACTCAAACACAAAACACATGCCTACATACACACAGACACACAAACACACACCTACAGACACAAAAACACACACATATGTGCATACACAGACACACAAACACACACATACATAGACTCAGACACACAAACACACACCTCCAGATACACACATACATACACACAGACACAAAACACACACCTACAGACACACAGACACACATACATACACACATACACAAAACACACACCTACATACACACAGACACACATATACACACATACATACACAGACACACAAACACACCTACATACACACAGACACACAAACACATGCCTACATAAACACAAAGACACACAAACTCACACATACATACACAGACACACAACCACACACATATATACAGACACACAAACACACATCTACATACACACAGACACACACACCTAAAGACACACAAACACATGCCTACATACACATAGACACACAAACACACATTTATACACAGACACACAAAGACACAAAAACACACATCTATATACACACAGACACACAAACACACACCTACAGACACACAAACACATACATACACAGACACACAAACACACACACATAGATTCAGACACACAAATACACATACATACGCAGACACACAAACACACACATACGTAGACTCAAACACAAAACACATGCCTACATACACACAGACACACAAACACACACCTACAGACACAAAAACACACACATATGTACATACACAGACACACAAACACACACATACATAGACTCAGACACACAAACACACACCTCCAGATACACACATACATACACACAGACACAAAACACACGCCTACATACACACAGACACACAAACACACATACATACACAGACACACAAACACACATACATGCACAGACACACAAACACACACATACATACACTCAAGCAGACACATACAGACACACAAACACACACATGCGTACACACAGACACAAAACACATGCCTACATACACACAGACACACAAACACACATTTACATACACAAACACACACGCATACCTACACACAGACACACAAACACACCTACAGACACAGACACAGACACACAAACACACACATACATACAGACACACAAACACACACATACATACACACAGACACACAAACACACACATTCATACACAGACACACAAACACACATTCATACACAGACACACAAACACTCACATACATACACACAGACACAAACACACACATACATACACAGACACACAAACACACATTCATACACAGACACACAAACACACATTCATACACAGACACACAAACACTCACATACATACACACAGACACAAACACACACATACATACAGTACACACAGACACAAACACACACATACACACAGACACAGAAACACACACATACATACACAGACACAAACACACACATAAATACACACAGACACAGAAACACACACATACATACACAGACACAAACACACACATACACACAGACACAGAAACACACACATACATACACAGAAACACACACATACATACACAGACACAAACACACACATAAATACACACAGACACAGAAACACACACATACATACACACAGACACAGAAACACACACATACATACACAGACACAAACACACACATACACACAGACACAGAAACACACACATACATACACAGAAACACACACATACATACACAGACACACACATACATACACACAGACACAGAAACACACACATACATACACAGAAACACACACATACATACACAGACACACACATACATACACACAGACACAGAAACACACACATACATACACAGACACACAGAGTCAGAAAGTATAACCTAAAATAAATCACACATTGTGTTAGAATCTGTGTTGAGATGTAAACAGATCCACAACAATCCCATTCCAAAAACTTCCTGCTATCAGCAGGGAAAAGAAAAGAACAGTCGGCAGAACTGTTTTTATCAGATTGTAACTCGCCGTACAGAAGGTCCAGCGATGATAACAGCAACCACGCAGAGCAAGTAGCTAGATAATTAGTAGAGCAGCATGAGGGCAATGACATCACCTCACTATGGAAACGGCATGATAAGAAAAAAACTAGACAATAAAGAGCTATGTGTGTGTGTGTTTGTTTGTTTGTGTGTGCATGTGTGTGTGCGTGTGTGTTTGTTTGTTTGTGTGCATGTGTGTGTGTGTTTGTTTGTGTGTGTGCATGTGTCTGTACATGTGTGTGAGTGTGTGTGTGAGTGTGTGTGTGTGTGTGTTTGACAGAAACACACACAAGAAACACACACACCCTGAATGACCGGGGAATGTCAAGCACGCTAACAAGCAATTAACTTAACAAATCTTAATCTCAGCCGTCTAAAAATAAAATAAATAAAGTGAGAATGAAAAAGCTCATAAGCTCTTAAATCAGCCGTTGCTAGGCAACAAGACCACTGGTGTTTAATTCACGCATGGGTTTAATTTTCATTACAGAGTCTTTTCACTCCAAGATAAATGTCACATCCTCACAGTGAGATTAGACATGAACACAGAGCTTCTGTTTCTGAATATCTATAAACACACACACACACACACACACACACACACACACACACATACACGTTTCTGTCCATTTGAAAATTTTTGATATACCTTAAATTTTTAAAACAGATATAATAAATGAATATAGTAGATATAATAATACATTTATTTAAAATAATTTACATAAGATATACATTAAATACTTTATTTCCATAAAGAATATTATATATATATATATATATATATATATATATATATATATATATATATATATATATATATATATATAGTGTGTGGTGTTCAGTTCAGTGTGTCAGTGGTTCAGCTGGTGTTAAAAGTGTAGTGTTTGACTTTAACACTATTTAATGACACTTTAAACACCATCACAATATTTATTATGTGTGTGAGTGTGTGTGTAAGTGTGTGTGTGTATGTGTGTAAATGTATGTGTGTGTGTATGTGTGTGAATAAATGTATGCGTGTGTGTGTGTCTGTGTGTGAATGTACTGTGTGTGTGTATGTGTGTAAATGTACTGTGTGTGTGTGTGTGTGTGTGTGTAAGTGTATGTGAGTAAATGTATGTGTGTGTGTGTAAATGTACTGTGTGTGTGTGTGTGTGTGTGTGTGTGTGCGTGTGTGTCTAAATGTACTGTGTGAGTGTGTGTGTTTGTGTGTGTGCGTGCTTGCGTGCGTGCGTGTGTGTGTGTGTGTGCGTGTGTGTGTGTGTGTAAATGTACTGTGTGTGTGTGTGTGTGTGTGTGTGTGTGTGCGTGTGTGTAAATGTACTGTGTGTGTGTGTGTGTGTGTGTGTGTGTGTGTGTAAATGTACTGTGTGTGTGTGTGTAAATGTACTCTGTGTGTGTGTAAATGTACTGTGTGTGTGTGCGTGTGTGTGTGTGTGTGTGTGTGCGTGTGTGTGTGTGTAAATGTACTGTGTGTGTGTGTAAGTGTATGTGAGTAAATGTGTGTGTGTGTGTAAATGTACTGTGTGTGTGTGTGCATGTGTGTAAATGTACTGTGTGTGTGTGTGTGTGTGCGTGTGTGTGTGTGTAAATGTACTGTGTGTGTGTGTGTGTGTGTGTGTGTGCGTGTGTGTGTGTGTAAATGTACTGTGTGTGTGTGTGTGTGTGCGTGTGTGTGTAAATGTACTGTATGTGCGTGTGTGTGTAAATGTACTGTGTGTGTGTGTGTGTGTGTGTGTGTGTGTAAATGTACTGTGTGTGTGTGTGTGTGTGTGTAAATGTACTCTGTGTGTGTAAATGTACTGTGTGTGTGTGTGCGTGTGTGTGTGTGTGTAAATGTACTGTGTGTGTGTGTGTGTGTAAGTGTATGTGAGTAAATGTGTGTGTGTGTGTGTGTGTGTAAATGTACTGTGTGTGTGTGTGCATGTGTGTAAATGTACTGTGTGTGTGTGTGTGTGTGTGTGTGTGTGTGTGTGTGTGTGTGTGTGTGTGTGTGTGTGTGTGTTTAACCACATTGTTATCTACAGCTCCACGGAGGTGTTTTAGGGATAAAAGCTCTTCTACATGAAGCTCCATTTAGTCACATCAGAGCCTCATCCAAAATAAAACAACTATAATAAAAGGGCTTTAATGGCTGACCCTCAGCAGGGCTCCACAGACACACACACACACACACACACACACACACACACAGTTTTAAACAGGCACTCGACAGGGTGCCTCAGTAAAAGGTGTTAAGTTTGGCTACCAGCGTTAGTGTAAAATGTCTCTCACAGCGTCGCCTCCATTTCAGAGAGAAACACTTTTAAATCCAGAGAGAAAAATGAAAAGGAAGGACAGGAAGTGGAGTGAAGGTGGAGAAGCACGAGAGAACATGCTGCACACACACCTTTCTCTAGAAGTTTCTGCACTTTGTTAAGTGAATCATCCAAAAAGTGAAAACACCTCCTGAGATCAGAAACATTCAACATCTGATATATTCTGAGTTAAATCAGAGTCCAAGACCCCAACCAGTCTGGCTTTAAAGCAGCTCATTCCACAGAGACAGCCCTTTTAGATGTCTCTGAGAAACTACATGCTGCTAGATCAGCCAATCTCTCATCCGTCCTTATCCTCCTTGACCTTTCAGCAGCGTTTGATACGGTCAACCATAAGACTCTCTTAGCCACCCTCAGGAGTCTTGGGATATGCGGATCAGCTTGGGAATGGTTTGCTTCCTACCTGGAAGGACGCTCATATCAGGTAACATGGAGGGGAGTGACATCTGCTCCACGCAGACTCTCCACTGGCGTCCCACAAGGCTCAGTACTTGGTCCTCTTCTTTTCTCCCTGTATACTCACTCTCTTGGTGAAGTTATTTCCTCACATGGGTTCTCTTACCACTGCTATGCTGATGATACACAACTTATCTTCTCTTTCCCACCCGCAGATGCCACAGCTTCTGACCGGATCTCTGCATGTCTGGCAGAAATTTCATCATGGATGACTGCTCATCAGTTAAAGCTTAATCCTAGCAAAACTGAGCTGCTCTTCATCCCAGGTGATTCATCCCCAGGTCATGATCTTGCTATATCCTTACACAACGATCTGATCTCCCCGTCAGCCACAGCTCGCAACCTTGGGGTAACCATGGACAATCAACTGTCCTTTTCCTCTCATGTTGCTAATGTGACTCGCTCATGTCGGTTTCTTCTCTACAACATTAGAAGCATTCGACCATTTCTGTCCACACAGGCTGCTCAGGTACTTGTTCAGTCTCTTGTCATTTCTAGACTGGATTACTGTAACACACTGCTGGCAGGTCTACATATGAACGCAATCCGTCCTCTGCAAATGATCCAAAATGCAGCTGCCCGGCTTGTTTTCAACCTGCCAAAGTTCTCCACACCACCACACTGCTGCGATCCCTCCACTGGCTTCCGGTAGCTGAACACATCAGATTCAAAACACTGATGCTGGCCTACAAAGCCAAAAATGGACCAGCTCCCTCTTACCTCAAAGCCCTCATCACTCCTCACACTGCACCTCACACCCTCAGACCTACAGAACTGCTCCACTGGTCCCACCATCTCTCAGGGTAAGAGGTAAGTTTACTACAAGACTCTTCTCTGTACTGGCACCAAGGTGGTGGAACGAACTTCCCCTAGAGGTCCGGACAGCTGAGTCACTGGCTATTTTCAAGCGGCGGTTGAAGACCTACTTATTCAGGAAACACTTCAACTAGCACTTCTTTCATTATCTTTTGCATTTTAAAAAAAAAAAAAAAAAAAAAAAAAACACACCTTTGACACTTTTTCATTGTAACTTTGAACAAATGTTTTAAACTCATGGTATCTTAAGTATGTAACTTAGTGATCCAGCATTAATGTATTCAATGTTAGAGATTTAAGCACTTATGTACGTCGCTCTGGATAAGGGCGTCTGCCAAATGCTGTAAATGTAAATGTAAATGATGCTGTCCTGGAACTGAACATTCAATTCACTTCAACTTTATTTGTTTAGCGCTTTAACTGACATCGTCTGAAAGCAGCTTTAACAGAACATACACATAGAACAGAAGGTTATTATAAAGAATAATATAAAGATTAATATAATACAAAATACAAGATTCAAGATATAAAAAAATCAAGATAGATTTAAATGTGTTTGTATTTATCCCAGGGGTCACGGTGTCTTAGTGGTTATCACATTCACCTCACACCTCCAGGGTTGGGGGTTCGATTCCCGCCTCCACCTTGTGTGTGTGGAGTTTGCATGTTCTCCCCGTGCCTCGGGGGTTTCCTCCGGGTACTCCGGTTTCCTCCCCCGGTCCAAAGACATGCATGGTAGGTTGATTGGCATCTCTGGAAAATTGTCCGTAGTGAGTGAGTGAATGAGAGTGTGTGTGTGTGTGTGTGTGTGTGTGTGTGCCCTGTGATGGGTTGGCACTCCGTCCAGGGTGTATCCTGCCTTGATGCCTGATGATGCCTGAGATAGGCACAGGCTCCCCGTGACCCAAGGTAGTTCGGATAAGCGGTAGAAGATGAGTGAGAGAGAGTGTATTTATCCCCAATGAACAAGTCTGAGGTGACTCAGGTGACTGTGGGGAGGAAAAACTCCCTTAGATGGTAAAGGAAGAAACCTTGAGAGGAACCAGACTCAAAGGGGAACCTCATCCTCATCTGGGTGACACTGGGGGTGTGATTATAAATATACAGTCTGATAAATGTTGTAGTGATGAGGAGGTTGTTGTCCTCAAACACCACATGGAGTTCACATCTCCTCTTTACTATAGCAGAGTCTAACTGGAGCTGGTAGATCTCTAGATGTCTCAGGATTCTCACAGAGTCGCCTTCATCTCAGTGGAGGTCCAAAATCTTCATGGCACAGAAGACAATGGGAGCTGGTACAATGTCTGGATGTCTCGTGATGGGTAGAAAGAGAGAAGCAGTGGAGAGGAATTAATGTATCTGCTGTTTATAATATTAACAAGCACTAGATGATAATGTGCATTTGGTCTGATGTAATAGAGCACAATATTATGGGATGTATTATGTGTACGTCTGACTAAAGAGATGAGTTTTTAATCTACATTTAAACTGTGAAAGTGTGTCTGAGCCCCGAACACTATCAGGAAGACTATTCCAGAGTTTGGGAGCTAAATAAGAAAACGCTCTACCACCTTTAGTAGACTTAGATATTCTGGGAACTACCAGAAGTCCTGAGTTTTGTGATCTCAGAGAGCGTGAAGGATTGTAACGTGTTAGAAGACTAGTTAGATACATGGGAGCTAAACCATTAAGAGCCTTGTACGTAAGTAGCAGCAGTTTGTAATCAATTCTAAACTTAACAGGTAGCCAGTGTAGAGATGATAAAATTGGGGTTATATGGTCATACTTTCTTGTCCTAGTGAGAACTCTGGCAGCTGCATTTTGGACTAACTGTAGCCTATTTATTAAAGATGCAGGACAACCACCTAGTAATGCATTACAATAGTCCAGTCTAGAGGTCATGAAAGCATGAACTAGCTTCTCAGCATCAGATACAGACAGGATGTTTCTCAGCTTGGCAATATTTCTAAGGTGAAGAAGGCTGTGTTTGTAATATGGTGATATGATTTTAAAGACAAGTTACTGTCTAATAAACACCAGGTCTTTCACTGTCGAGCTACTAGTAACAGAACATCCCTCTAAATGGAAGTTAAAGTGTGTGAGTTTCTGTGTACTGGTTTTTGAACATCTCTGCTTCACTCTGTGTGTGTGTGTGTGTGTGTGTGTGTGTGTGTGTGTGTGTGTGTGTGTGTGTGTGTGTGTGTGTGTGTTTGTGAGATTTACTCTGAACATAACGTTAATGTTGCTTTGTGTCTGAATTCAGGATCTAATATCATTGAATCTAAAACACATCCAGGTCTCCAACACTTTTTTCGGCTGACGTTTTGTGTTATTTTAAATATGATGTTTAATATTCGCCTCTCAGACAGAACATCAGCGTCAGCACAAACACACACACTTTACAGCAGTTTATAAAACTCAGAGTGAGGGAGTCACATTTACACACTACTATAAACACTTTTATTGCACTCACTCCATGAGTAATGATGTTACACACACATACACACACACATACACACACAACATTTACCACAATGCAGCAAGGCTATATTAGTGTGTCTAGGAGAGAGATATCACTCACACTCACCTGCAATCTTAGAGATCCCTCACATCATCTTCAGGACTTTTTGGGATCAACACGGAGACTAATCACTCGAGAAACACGGCAGCGTCTCACACACTTGATGATAACATCACCAGGAGAAACAGTGAAAGCCATTTGAACCAAAGTCACAAACCAAATGAGCTTCTCTAATCTTCATCATCATCATCATCATCATCATCATCATCATCATCATCATCGTCTTCATTGAGATGTTGAGATTAAACAATGAAAGTACTTTTGGTCCAAACAGTTTAAAATGAAACTTTTTAATTGATTCTGACATCATCTTATGGTTTTATAAAACTAATGCTGAGGTTTGGAACAAAGCTGAACTCTGCTCCAGTTGCTCCTCATGTGCCATCCCATAATTCTTTATCTGTTTCATTTAAAGTGTTAAGTGTTAAGTGTGACACAGTCGGTCACCTCTGCACAGCTTCTCCCCGACCTGATCACACACTCGGGGATGGTGTTCCCCCTCCCGCTCACATCACTCCACCTCTCCCCAATCTCCAGGACGTCAGGAGCTGGAAGCGCTGTTAAAGTGTTGGATTGTGTGGATTTGGCAGCGTTAAGCAGCTTTAGAGAAGTTAAACTTGGCTGAGACACTCAGGCGCTCGGCGCTGAGAGGAGCTGCACATAATGAACAGGATCAAGTGTGTAATTCTGCTGGCAAAACCCAGAGGAGTCAGAGGAACAACAGAAGCACTGCAGATAGATTCAAATCAATCAGCTGAGACGTTCACTAAACACACCAACACACACACACACACACACACCAACACATCTGAGCTCAAACACTCTCAGAGCCACATTGAGGCCTACAGTCTGCTTGATGGTCAGGTGATGAAGTGTGTAGAAGATCAGCAGGTTTCTATCAATGCCCTGGTTTCTATAGTAACAGTTGTGGACCAGTCAGAGCTGAAGCTGGAACCTGAAGTTCTCCACATCTTCAGCACAGAGGAGTTTACACTTGTTTGTGGTTTCTCAGGAACATGACAAGCTGAGATTTGTCTCTTGTGACCTGGAAGAGAGAGAATAAAGAGAGACTGCTGAGGGACGAGTGTTTATAGCTACACACACACTCTCGCACACACACACACACACACACACAAACACTCACACTCACACACAAACACTCATACACACACACAGACACACACACTCACACAAACACTCACACGCACTCACACAAACACTCACATGCACACACAAACGCTCATGCACACACAGACACACACACTCACATTCACACAAACACTCACACACATGCTCACACACACCACACATTCATACACACACACACACACACACACACTCACACAGATACACACACACATACACACTCACATACACACACACAAACACACACACTCACACACACATTCTCACTCTCTCTCACACACACACACACACACACATTCTCACTCTCACACACACACACACTCACACACCACACACAGGCGAGTCTCTCAGAGCTGCTCTAATTTAAGGCTGTGTTCCAATATGCAGATTTCAGACTCTTGAGCGTCTCTATTGGGGATCAGCTGACAGGTCTGACCGGCTGTGTCACAAATCAAGTTTAAATTTACCCAACAATGTGTGTCACTGAACAATGTGTGGCACTTAATAGGGTTTTTTTTTAAGAAGGTGTCCCACATTCAGCTGATGGCCACTACAAGGCATATTTAAATGTCTGACTCATCGGCTGTGTTCCAAATAAGACTGTCTCTACACTTCAGTCTGGCTGTGTCCTAAACCAAGTGTTCACTGGATGAACTTTATCATGCATGTCTGAGCTCCATGTAGTCTAGCAGAGCCAGAATACCCATAATGCACTGGGACACTGGGAGCAATCAGTGTGTGTGGAT
>NC_083461.1:40513460-40515960 GCF_030014155.1 Tachysurus vachellii | reverse complement strand
CCTGATGAGCTGACTCCACCCTGATGAGGTGACTGACAGGTGACTCCACCCTGATGAGGTGACTGACAGGTGACTCCACCCTGATGAGATGTCTGACAGGTGACTCCACCCTGATGAGGTGACTGACAGGTGACTCCACCCTGATGAGGTGACTGACAGGTGACTCCACCCTGATGAGGTGACTGACTGGTGACTCCATCCTGATGAGGTGACTCCACCCTGATGAGATGTCTGACAGGTGACTCCACCCTGATGAGGTGACTGATTGGTGACTCCATCCTGATGAGGTGACTCCATCCTGATGAGGTGACTCCGCCCTGATGAGGTGACTGACAGGTGACTCCACCCTTACTGGCTGGTGATAATCTTATATAAATTGGAAACATCATGTTATTCATGTCGACATTTTCATCATTCTTTTCAGCAGATTCTGAGGTGATGGAAGAGGAAACAGGAAGTGGCTCCATGGTGTGTGTCTATGTTTCACATCATAGGAATTTAGCATGGAGCAAAAAAGTCCAAAGGTAAAGTACTAATTCACACTAACGACCACTGATCAGGGATTACAGCTGAGTACAGACTGAGCATAGTGTTAATGAAGTCTGTGGGGAGTGTGTGTGTGTGTGTGTGTGTGTGTGTGTGTGATTTATTTAAAGTGTAATTCTCACAATGGGAGCACACACACACTCACACACACTCACACACACACTCACACACACACACACACACACTCACACACACACTCACACACACACTCACACACACACACACACACTCACACACACACTCACACACACACACTCACACACACACACACACACTCACACACACACTCACACACACACACACACACACACACACACTCACACACACACTCACACACACACACTCACACACACACGTTCTGAGTGTTTAAATCTCCCAGGTCTTCATTACAGAATGAGAATGAAAGAATAATTGGGTGAATTTGCTGAACTTTAGAAGATTATAAATACATTTAAAATCTGAAATTATTGTTTAATCTGAGAGGAATCACATAAATGTCAGAAAAAAGAGCGGAGTGTGTTAAATTCATGTTAAATACCAGATCAGTTAAAGTGCAGGTGATGTTTTAACTCCTGAAAGAGAAAAGTTGGGGGACAAGAGAGAGACTTTAATGTGATCTGTAACCATGTGTGATGAAGATCAGCAGGTTTCTATCCATGCCCTGGTTTCTATAGTAACAGGGACGTGTAGAGCGCACGCACCACTGATAATAAACAGATTAAGAAGTGTGTGGAATCATTCATCTGTCAGGAGAAGTGTGTGTGTGATGTGGTGAAGGAGTCTCCAGTGTCAGTGCTGTGGCTCCACCTGTTTATTCACAATCAGTATTCATCAATAAGAAATGTTACAGTGACACTTCATGCTACCACTGGGTTGAGAGAGAGAGTGTGTGTGTCTGTCTGTCTGTCTGTGTGTATGTGTGCATGTGTGTGTCTGGGTGTCTGTGTGTGTCTGTGTGTATGTGTGTCTGTGTGTGTGTGTGTGTGTGTGTGTGTGCATCTGTGTGTATGTGTGTCTGTGTGTGAGTCTGTGTGTGTGTGTGTGCGTCTGTGTGTATGTGTGTGTGTGTGAGTCTGTGTGTGTGTGTGCGTCTGTGTGTGTGTCTTTCTGTCTGTGTGTCTGTGTGTGTGTGTGTGTGCGTCTGTGTGTGTGTGTCTGTGTGTACAGTATGTGTGTCTGTGTGTGCGTGTGTGTGTGCGTGTGTGTGTGTGTGTGTTTCAGTCAGATCCCAATGTTGTGAAGGATTTAGGGCGTAACGGGTATTAAAGCGGAACAAGAGGCACAGAGGGAGTTGTGTGTGTGTGTGTGTGTGTGTGTGTTTGAAGCAGGATTTCCAATTACCAAGCATGCTCTTCATCCTGCTGCTAGAGTGTGTGTACTCAAGTGTGTGCACATAAAAATAAGGTTTATCAAAGAACTGTGTGTGTGTGTGTGTGAAATATATTTACATACACCTAATGTTATTGTTAACACTGTTATGCAGATGCACACACACACACACACACACACACACACACACACACACACACACAAACATTTTACCTATAGATAAAAGCAGTCCTTTTGATAGGTTTGTGAAATCCTCACTTCAACCCCAGAAAAACAGTAAAACTAGAAATACATCAGTTCATTTTCTTTTTTTCATGTCATGTGAGTCAGTGTGTCAGTGATTCATTCAGATCTGAGTTTGTTCAGATTCTGAGTTTGGAAAATAATCTTTCTGTCTCTTTTATCTTAATTGCTAGATTCTAAACAGTGTGTACCTATTTCAGTACACTGTGTAGTGCATTAGTGTGATTTGGGACACAGCCCATGACACTCACACACATCACAGGGACAGAGTCATCACACAAATGCTTTTTACCCTACCTTTTTATGCTTTTTTTTCAAGTATGTGTGTGTGTGTGTGTGTGTGTGTGTGTGTTTGTGCATTTAATATCCGTCCTCTCCTCTG
>NC_083461.1:40490960-40508460 GCF_030014155.1 Tachysurus vachellii | reverse complement strand
TAATGATTTATAATCCCACTCTCAGTGTTTATAATGATTTATAATCCCACTCTCAGTGTTTATAATGATTTATAATCCCACTCTCAGTGTTTATAATGATTTATAATCCCACTCTCAGTGTTTATAATGATTTATAATCCCACTCTCAGTGTTTATAATGATTTATAATCCCACTCTCAGTGTTTATAATGATTTATAATCCCACTCTCAGTGTTTATAATGATTTATAATCCCACTCTCAGTGTTTATAATGATTTATAATCCCACTCTCAGTGTTTATAATGATTTATAATCCCACTCTCAGTGTTTATAATGATTTATAATCCCACTCTCAGTGTTTATAATGATTTATAATCCCACTCTCAGGTGTTTATAATGATTTATAATCCCACTCTCAGTGTTTATAATGATTTATAATCCCACTCTCAGTGTTTATAATGATTTATAATCCCACTCTCAGTGTTTATAATGATTTATAATCCCACTCTCAGTGTTTATAATGATTTATAATCCCACTCTCAGTGTTTATAATGATTTATAATCCCACTCTCAGTGTTTATAATGATTTATAATCCCACTCTCAGTGTTTATAATGATTTATAATCCCACTCTCAGTGTTTATAATGATTTATAATCCCGCTCTCAGTGTTTATAATGATTTATAATCCCACTCTCAGTGTTTATAATGATTTATAATCCCACTCTCAGTGTTTATAATGATTTATAATCCCACTCTCAGTGTTTATAATGATTTATAATCCCACTCTCAGTGTTTATAATGATTTATAATCCACTCTCAGTGTTTATAATGATTTATAATCCCACTCTCAGTGTTTATAATGATTTATAATCCCACTCTCAGTGTTTATAATGATTTATAATCCCACTCTCAGTGTTTATAATGATTTATAATCCCACTCTCAGTGTTTATAATGATTTATAATCCCACTCTCAGTGTTTATAATGATTTATAATCCCACTCTCAGTGTTTATAATGATTTATAATCCACTCTCAGTGTTTATAATGATTTATAATCCCACTCTCAGTGTTTATAATGATTTATAATCCCACTCTCAGTGTTTATAATGATTTATAATCCCACTCTCAGTGTTTATAATGATTTATAATCCGACTCTCAGTGTTTATAATGATTTATAATCCGACTCTCAGTGTTTATAATGATTTATAATCCCACTCTCAGTGTTTATAATGATTTATAATCCGACTCTCAGTGTTTATAATGATTTATAATCCCGCTCTCAGTGTTTATAATGATTTATAATGCCACTATCTGGTGTTTATAATGATTTATAATCCCACTCTCAGTGTTTATAATGATTTATAATCCCACTCTCTGTGTATATAATGATTTATAATCCGACTCTCAGTGTTTATAATGATTTATAATCCCACTTTCAGTGTTTATAATGATTTATAATCCGACTCTCAGTGTTTATAATGATTTATAATCCCACTCTCAGTGTTTATAATGATTTATAATCCCACTCTCAGTGTTTATAATGATTTATAATCCCACTCTCAGTGTTTATAATGATTTATAATCCCACTCTCAGTGTTTATAATGATTTATAATCCGACTCTCAGTGTTTATAATGATTTATAATCCCACTCTCAGTGTTTATAATGATTTATAATCCCACTCTCAGTGTTTATAATGATTTATAATCCCACTCTCAGTGTTTATAATGATTTATAATCCCACTCTCAGTGTTTATAATGATTTATAATCCCACTCTCAGTGTTTATAATGATTTATAATCCCACTCTCAGTGTTTATAATGATTTATAATGCCACTATCTGGTGTTTATAATGATTTATAATCACACTCTCAGTGTTTATAATGATTTATAATCACACTCTCAGTGTTTATAATGATTTATAATCCCACTCTCAGTGTTTATAATGATTTATAATCCCACTCTCAGTGTTTATAATGATTTATAATCCCACTCTCAGTGTTTATAATGATTTATAATCCCACTCTCAGTGTTTATAATGATTTATAATCCCACTCTCAGTGTTTATAATGATTTATAATCCCACTCTCAGTGTTTATAATGATTTATAATCCCACTCTCAGTGTTTATAATGATTTATAATCCCACTCTCAGTGTTTATAATGATTTATAATCCCACTCTCAGTGTTTATAATGATTTATAATCCCACTCTCAGTGTTTATAATGATTTATAATCCCACTCTCAGTGTTTATAATGATTTATAATCATACTCTCTGTGTTTATAATGATTTATAATCCCACTCTCAGTGTTTATAATGATTTATAATCCCACTCTCTGTGTTTATAATGATTTATAATCCCACTCTCAGTGTTTATAATGATTTATAATCCCACTCTCAGTGTTTATAATGATTTATAATCCCACTCTCAGTGTTTATAATGATTTATAATCCGACTCTCAGTGTTTATAATGATTTATAATCCCACTCTCAGTGTTTATAATGATTTATAATGCCACTATCTGGTGTTTATAATGATTTATAATCCCACTCTCAGTGTTTATAATGATTTATAATCCCACTCTCTGTGTTTATAATGATTTATAATCCGACTCTCAGTGTTTATAATGATTTATAATCCCACTCTCAGTGTTTATAATGATTTATAATCCGACTCTCAGTGTTTATAATGATTTATAATCCCACTCTCAGTGTTTATAATGATTTATAATCCCACTATCAGTGTTTATAATGATTTATAATCCCACTCTCAGTGTTTATAATGATTTATAATCCCACTCTCAGTGTTTATAATGATTTATAATCCGACTCTCAGTGTTTATAATGATTTATAATCCCACTCTCAGTGTTTATAATGATTTATAATCCCACTCTCAGTGTTTATAATGATTTATAATCCCACTCTCAGTGTTTATAATGATTTATAATCCCACTCTCAGTGTTTATAATGATTTATAATCCCACTCTCAGTGTTTATAATGATTTATAATCCCACTCTCAGTGTTTATAATGATTTATAATCCCACTCTCAGTGTTTATAATGATTTATAATCCCACTCTCAGTGTTTATAATGATTTATAATCCCACTCTCAGTGTTTATAATGATTTATAATCCCACTCTCAGTGTTTATAATGATTTATAATCCCACTCTCAGTGTTTATAATGATTTATAATCCCACTCTCAGTGTTTATAATGATTTATAATCCCACTCTCAGTGTTTATAATGATTTATAATCCCACTCTCAGTGTTTATAATGATTTATAATCCCACTCTCAGTGTTTATAATGATTTATAATCCCACTCTCAGTGTTTATAATGATTTATAATCCCACTCTCAGTGTTTATAATGATTTATAATCCCACTCTCAGTGTTTATAATGATTTATAATCCCACTCTCAGTGTTTATAATGATTTATAATCCCACTCTCAGTGTTTATAATGATTTATAATCCCACTCTCAGTGTTTATAATGATTTATAATCCCACTCTCAGTGTTTATAATGATTTATAATCCCACTCTCAGTGTTTATAATGATTTATAATCCCACTCTCAGTGTTTATAATGATTTATAATCCCACTCTCAGTGTTTATAATGATTTATAATCCCACTCTCAGTGTTTATAATGATTTATAATCCCACTCTCAGTGTTTATAATGATTTATAATCCCACTCTCAGTGTTTATAATGATTTATAATCCCACTCTCAGTGTTTATAATGATTTATAATCCCACTCTCAGTGTTTATAATGATTTATAATCCCACTCTCAGTGTTTATAATGATTTATAATCCCACTCTCAGTGTTTATAATGATTTATAATCCCACTCTCAGTGTTTATAATGATTTATAATCCCACTCTCAGTGTTTATAATGATTTATAATCCCACTCTCAGTGTTTATAATGATTTATAATCCCACTCTCAGTGTTTATAATGATTTATAATCCCACTCTCAGTGTTTATAATGATTTATAATCCCACTCTCAGTGTTTATAATGATTTATAATCCCACTCTCAGTGTTTATAATGATTTATAATCCCACTCTCAGTGTTTATAATGATTTATAATCCCACTCTCAGTGTTTATAATGATTTATAATCCCACTCTCAGTGTTTATAATGATTTATAATCCCACTCTCAGTGTTTATAATGATTTATAATCCCACTCTCAGTGTTTATAATGATTTATAATCCCACTCTCAGTGTTTATAATGATTTATAATCCCACTCTCAGTGTTTATAATGATTTATAATCCCACTCTCAGTGTTTATAATGATTTATAATCCCACTCTCAGTGTTTATAATGATTTATAATCCCACTCTCAGTGTTTATAATGATTTATAATCCCACTCTCAGTGTTTATAATGATTTATAATCCCACTCTCAGTGTTTATAATGATTTATAATCACTCTCTGTGTTTATAATGATTTATAATCCCACTCTCAGTGTTTATAATGATTTATAATCCCACTCTCAGTGTTTATAATGATTTATAATCCCACTCTCAGTGTTTATAATGATTTATAATCCCACTCTCAGTGTTTATAATGATTTATAATCCACTCTCAGTGTTTATAATGATTTATAATCCCACTCTCAGTGTTTATAATGATTTATAATCCCACTCTCAGTGTTTATAATGATTTATAATCCCACTCTCAGTGTTTATAATGATTTATAATCCCACTCTCAGTGTTTATAATGATTTATAATCCCACTCTCAGTGTTTATAATGATTTATAATCCCACTCTCAGTGTTTATAATGATTTATAATGCCACTATCTGGTGTTTATAATGATTTATAATCCCACTCTCAGTGTTTATAATGATTTATAATCCCACTCTCAGTGTTTATAATGATTTATAATCCCACTCTCAGTGTTTATAATGATTTATAATCCCACTCTCAGTGTTTATAATGATTTATAATCCCACTCTCAGTGTTTATAATGATTTATAATCCCACTCTCAGTGTTTATAATGATTTATAATCCCACTCTCAGTGTTTATAATGATTTATAATCCGACTCTCAGTGTTTATAATGATTTATAATCCCGCTCTCAGTGTTTATAATGATTTATAATGCCACTATCTGGTGTTTATAATGATTTATAATCCCACTCTCAGTGTTTATAATGATTTATAATCCCACTCTCTGTGTTTATAATGATTTATAATCCCACTCTCAGTGTTTATAATGATTTATAATCCCACTTTCAGTGTTTATAATGATTTATAATCCGACTCTCAGTGTTTATAATGATTTATAATCCCACTTTCAGTGTTTATAATGATTTATAATCCCACTCTCAGTGTTTATAATGATTTATAATCCCACTCTCAGTGTTTATAATGATTTATAATCCGACTCTCAGTGTTTATAATGATTTATAATCCCGCTCTCAGTGTTTATAATGATTTATAATCCCGCTCTCAGTGTTTATAATGATTTATAATCCCACTCTCAGTGTTTATAATGATTTATAATCCCACTCTCAGTGTTTATAATGATTTATAATCCCACTCTCAGTGTTTATAATGATTTATAATCCCACTCTCAGTGTTTATAATGATTTATAATCCGACTCTCAGTGTTTATAATGATTTATAATGCCACTATCTGGTGTTTATAATGATTTATAATCACACTCTCAGTGTTTATAATGATTTATAATCATACTCTCTGTGTTTATAATGATTTATAATCCCACTCTCAGTGTTTATAATGATTTATAATCCCACTCTCAGTGTTTATAATGATTTATAATCCCACTCTCAGTGTTTATAATGATTTATAATCCCACTCTCAGTGTTTATAATGATTTATAATGCCACTATCTGGTGTTTATAATGATTTATAATCACACTCTCAGTGTTTATAATGATTTATAATCCCACTCTCTGTGTTTATAATGATTTATAATCCGACTCTCAGTGTTTATAATGATTTATAATCCCACTTTCAGTGTTTATAATGATTTATAATCCCACTCTCAGTGTTTATAATGATTTATAATGCCACTATCTGGTGTTTATAATGATTTATAATCCCACTCTCAGTGTTTATAATGATTTATAATGCCAATATCTGGTGTTTATAATGATTTATAATCACACTCTCAGTGTTTATAATGATTTATAATCCCACTCTCAGTGTTCATAATGATTTATAATCCCACTCTCAGTGTTTATAATGATTTATAATGCCAATATCTGGTGTTTATAATGATTTATAATCACACTCTCAGTGTTTATAATGATTTATAATCCCACTCTCAGTGTTCATAATGATTTATAATCCCACTCTCAGTGTTTATAATGATTTATAATCCCACTCTCAGTGTTTATAATGATTTATAATCCCACTCTCAGTGTTCATAATGATTTATAATCCCACTCTCAGTGTTTATAATGATTTATAATCACACTCTCAGTGTTTATAATGATTTATAATCACACTCTCAATGTTTATAATGATTTATAATCCCACTCTCAGTGTTCATAATGATTTATAATCCCACTCTCAGTGTTTATAATGATTTATAATCCCACTCTCAGTGTTCATAATGATTTATAATCACACTCTCAATGTTTATAATGATTTATAATCCCACTCTCAGTGTTCATAATGATTTATAATCCCACTCTCAGTGTTTATAATGATTTATAATCCCACTCTCAGTGTTCATAATGATTTATACTCAACCCTACAGTGGAATTACTGCTTCAAGACAATATCCACTGTTAAAACTATACAAATAGAACAGAACAGAACAGAATAGCTCACACTTTTTTCTGAGTGATGGAGAATAAGCAGTGTGGAGTCACGTCTCAGTTCTATAGGTAACTCAGCAGCATTAACTTCAGTTTGACTCACTGTGTGACTGCAGTACTAAAACTTCTGTAACTGTGCTGTGTGTCTAATCATCAGCCTCATGTACATGAGAGTCACGTCACAGATTAATTAAAGGCCAGTGTTTAATTTAATTAGCACATAATCAGAGGCAGCTTTTTAATTAGCTGCCTGGACCCTGAGGAACCACCACTCTGGAGTTACTTCACTTCTGAAGCACTCTGAGAGAACCAGAGAACACGGAACTGGCCACAAGAACAGGAAGTGTTTAATGTTTAACTCACAGACTCACAATGACTTCCTGCTTCAGTATTGTCTGATGTCTGGTCACATGATCACTGCGGCTTCCTCAGATCACTACACTCCATCCCTCACTCCTTTAGTACATCTCTCCATCACTCCATCTCTCTCCCTCTATTTTTGTCATGCCAGCTAACTCACCTCTCTCTCTCTCTCTCTCTCTCTCTCTCCCCCGGTGCATGCTGGGAGTGTTTGGGTGTGTGAGTGTTCACAGGAGGTGAGAGCTATTGTGCGCTTTTTCTGTTTTTCTTTTCACTTTTCTCAATAGAGTCTCTTTCAGTTAAGTAAAGAGAACAGCTTTTGTGTTACGAGAGGAGAGCTGGGCAGGGTAACGAGGGGGCAGATGGGCAGGGGAACGAGGGGGCAGCTGGGCAGGGTAACGAGGGGGCAGCTGGGCAGGGGAACGAGGGGGCAGCTGGGCAGGGTGGTGGTTTTGAACAGATCACTGAGGAGGAAGCTAGACATAGTAATGAGGAGTACAGGGTTATAAGTGTGGCAGTAAAGGAAGCTGAAGGTGTGCAGGCCTCAGATACAGTTATGAGTGGAGCTCAGGTTACTGAGAATACAAAGAAACCATGTGATAATAGAGATGAGATCACTGTGAACCTGAATACTGAAATGGTGGAATCAGAGGAAGATTGTGTTGTGAGTGAAGAAGCTGAAGTTAGTGGTAGTGCTGGTGTAAATGGTGCCAGAGAAGACAGGTCAAAAGGTGAGGACATTGTTGATGCAGAAATGAGGGATGAAGACACAATGTCTGAGATTTCGGATGTCGGGTCACAAGCAACAGAAGACAAGTACTCGCTAGAAGACATTAATGATTGTCTGGACGTAACATTCGGCAAAGTGGTTGAGGTCAAAGACTTTTTTCCGGACGTAGACAAATTCATAGCTTCAGCAGTGCTGTTACAAAAGACAGTGAGCCATGAAGCTCTGGATAAAAAGAAAAGGTTTAGACTGAAAAAAGATGGTAACAAAACTGAGGAAAAACAAAGTAAAATAAAACAGTTAATTGGATAAATCACATCTGGTGTCTTTTTCACTTTTTACAAGAAACACATACTGACACTGATAATGAGGTAGAATGGGGAATGTGGTGGAAAGGGAATGTTTCTATGAGTCATGGGACAAGAAACAGTGGGGTCGCAATTTTATTTTCTGAACATGTAAACAACATTTTAGAGGTAAAGGAAATAGTTAAAGGAAGATTGTTACTAGCAAAAGTAGAACATAAAGGTACTGTTTTTGTTTTTATAAATGTTTATGCTCCTAACAGTGGTCCAGAGCGAATGATTTTCTTTTTAGAACTTAAAAAGTTGGTCCAGAAATATGCCAATAGTGTGTGTGTTATTTTGGGGGGTGACTGGAACTGTACTACTGATTTTACTCTGGACAGAAATGGGGAAGAACCTCACAGTCAGTCGAGTACCCTTCTAGCCAAGATTGTCAATGAATCCCAACTCACTGATACTTGGAGAAATAGACATGTGTAATAAGGAGGAGGCATACGGCTGTGGATCCATGTGCAGCAGAGGTGTTTATTAGAAAACACTGACAGGGTCGTACAGGCAGAGATCAGAACGGGCAAAACAGCAGTGAGAGAGAGAAGGCAGAATCAGAATCAGGGACAGGCAAAAGGTCGGGACAGGCGGCAATCAATCAGAATATCAAGAGGCAAAACAGGACAGGAAAACCAGGAACACAGGAATACAGAAAACGCTCAGAATGACTGTACTAAGACTAGTCGAGACCTCGCACAGGTAAGCAGTTCTGGCGTGAATATATACGAGCCGGAGATGAGGAACAGCTGGTGCGGTAATCAGGAAGGGAGGTGGCTGATGGGAAGTGTAGTCCGGAAGCGCGTTAGTACTCAGGGGACGCGTCTCTATGGCGACGCTCGTCCGGCGGTTCGTTACGCGTGACAGAGCCCCCCCCCTGCGAGCGGCTCCCGACGCGAGGACGCACCCAACGCCGGGGCCGACCCCGAGGACGGGGTGCCGGTCTCTCCGGGTGCCGCAGGTGGAATTCGGCCGTGAGCGAAGGATCCAGGATGTCCCCCGCCCTCACCCACGAGCGCTCCTCCGGACCGAAGCCCTCCCAGTCGACCAGGTATTCCAAGAGGCCCCTCCGACGTCTGGAGTTGAGTAACTCGCGAACTAGATAGGACTCCTCGCCGTCGATCATTAGCGGCGGCGGTGCGGGTAGGTCCACGGGAGGACCGGGGCCCCCTCTCGGCTCGCCGGCCGGTTTCAGCAGCGAGACGTGGAAGGTCGGGGAAATGCGGTAGGCGGCAGGCAGCGAGAGGCGGTACGAGACGGGGTTAATACGCCTGAGGATTCGGAACGGACCCACGTACCGAGGACTGAGCTTGCGGCAGGGTAGACGGAGACGGATGTCGCGAGTCGAAAGCCAAACCCACTGGCCGGGTTGGTACTCTGGATGTGACCTGCGATGTCTGTCCGCCTGGGTTTTTTGCACCCTGACGGCTCTCCGTAGTTGCCGGTGGGCCTTGGTCCATGTCTCCCCGCTCCGATGAAACCAGTCATCAACGGCCGGCAGGTCGGTGGGCGTGTCGGACCAGGGAAATAAGGGAGGCTGGAAGCCGAGGACGCACTGAAAGGGCGTCAGCCCCGTAGCGGGTTTGACGAGTGAGTTCTGTGCATATTCGGCCCACATCAGGTACCGGCTCCACTCGTTCTGGTTGTGGTGACAGTACGTCCGGAGAAAGCGGATGATTTCCTGGTTGAGTCGTTCCGTCTGTCCATTGGACTGTGGATGGTATCCCGAAGTGAGACTAACGGTAACGTTTAGCCGCTTGAAAAAAGCTTTCCAGACCCGTGAGGTGAACTGAGGACCTCTGTCCGAGACGATGTCTTCTGGGAGACCATAGAAGCGAAAGACGTGGTTGCAGAGCATCTCCGCAGTTTCGAAGGCGGAGGGAAGCTTGGTTAGGGGAATCAATCGGCAGGCTTTCGAGAATCGGTCGATCACGGTCAGAATGGTGGTGTAGTTGTTGGACAGAGGCAAATCTGTAATGAAGTCTAATGCAATGTGCGCCCAGGGACGTTGTGGGACTGGTAGAGGATGTAGTAAGCCCGCGGGTAATTGGTGAGAGGCTTTAGTGGTCTGGCACACCGCGCAGCTGTGGACGTGCTCGCGTGTGTCTGCTGCCAGAGACGGCCACCAGAACTCGTTCTGGACCAGGTGGGTTGTCGCGGTTATGCCGGGGTGGCCGGAGGCCGGGCTTGCGTGTAGCAGGTTGAGGAGCGGGGCGCGCAGGTGCTCCGGTACGTACGTCTTTTCGGTAGGACATTCGCTCGGAGGCGGTGTTTGGGCGTTGGCGTTGGCGATCTCGGTCATGATGTCCCACTGGATGGGTGCTATGATTCGAGTCTCAGGGAGGATCGGCTCGGGGAGCGTGTGCGAGTCCGTCTCTCGGTGAATGCGAGACAAGGCGTCGGCTTTGATGTTCTTGCTCCCTGGCCTGTACGTCACGGTGAATTGGAACCGAGTGAAGAACATGGTCCATCGGGCTTGGCGTGGGTTCATTCGTTTGGCAGAACGTAGGTACTCCAGATTACGGTGGTCAGTGAGAACGGTAAAAGGATGCCGTGCGCCCTCCAGCCAGTGCCGCCACTCCTCTAGTGCTGCTTTCATAGCTAGGAGTTCACGATCTCCAACGTCGTAGTTCCGTTCTGCCGGGGATAGTTTGCGGGAGAAATAGGCACAGGGGAACATCTTATCGGCGGGTCCCTGTCGTTGAGAGAGAACGGCGCCGATTCCCGTGTTGGAGGCGTCCACCTCGACGGTGAATGGTCGGTTAGGGTCTGGGTGGTGGAGGATCGGGGCTGTGGTGAAGCTCTCCTTTAATTGGCCGAACGCTTTGTGTGCCTCTGGCGACCAGGTGAGCTGAGTGGGAGCCTGCCGTGTCATCGAGGTGAGGGGCGCAGCGATGGTGCTGAAGCCACGAATGAAGCGACGGTAGAAATTCGCGAACCCCAGGAAGCGTTGGAGCTCTTTGATGGTCCGTGGTCTGGGCCACCGTAGCACTGCTTGCACTTTAGTGTCATCCATTGCGACACCGTCTGCTGAGATGACGTACCCAAGGAAGGATGTCGCGGTTTGGTGAAACTCGCACTTCTCCGCTTTGGCGTATAAACGGTGCTGGATGAGGCGTTGCAACACCGCCCTCACGTGTTGAATGTGGTCCTCCTTGTTCTCTGAATAGACGAGAATGTCGTCGATGTAGACGATCACGCAGCGGTCGAGCATGTCCCGGAACACATCGTTTATAAAGGACTGAAAGATCGCTGGACTGTTCGCTAGGCCGAACGGCATGACCGAATATTCGTAGTGACCGGATTGTGTCGAGAAGGCGGTTTTCCACTCATCTCCTGGTCTGATGCGGATGAGGTTGTAAGCGCAGCGGAGGTCAAGCTTCGTGAAGTATCGCGCGCGGCGGAGTTGCTCTAAGGCTGACGGGACGAGAGGCAGAGGGTACCGGAACTTCACGGTGAGGTCGTTGAGGGCTCGGTAGTCAATGCACGGACGGAGCCCCCCGTCCTTCTTCTTGACAAAGAAGAACCCCGACGACGCCGGTGACACGGAAGGACGAATGAACCCCTTTTTCAGTTCTTCCTGGATATAGGCATTCATGGCCGTGGACTCCGTTTGTGAGAGTGGGAAGATTCTCCCTCTAGGTGGTGTTACCCCGGGCAGTAGGTCGATGGCGCAGTCACAGGCGCGATGAGGAGGTAGTTCCGTTGCCTTGATCTTACTGAATGCCTCTGCGAGGTCCAGGTACTCGTCGGGGAGATTGGGGGTCTCGGTGGAGATGAGTGTGGTGTCTGTGGTGTTGATCTGGCACGGTTCTGCTGTAACACGGCGGTGCGCGGTACATGCGCAGCCCCATCTGGTGATGCGCAGCTTGGACCAGGAGATGATTGGGTCGTGGAGTTGAAGCCATGGTAGGCCAAGGATGAGGGCGTGCCGTGGGGAGTGGATGATGTGGAAGGAGAGGCGCTCCTGGTGTTGGTCCCCCACCTGCATGCTGAGTCTCCGGGTTAGGTGTGTCACACGCCCCTCTCCTAGCGGTCGTCCATCTATCGCCTCCACTGCTAAGGGAAACACAGAGGGAATCACAGGGACGTTATGGGTGTGGACAAAGTCCCAAGACATAAAATTACCGGCCGCGCCCGAGTCGATCAGGGCACCGATCTCCACATTCACCCCCCGAATCCTGAGCCGTACACTGATCTTGGCGCAGCTCGGTGAGTACGGGGTGACGGAGCGTTGACTCACCGGAGGGTATCGCCCTCGTTGAGGTCTGGTAGGGCAGGTCGACAGTCGGTGTCCCGGTTCCCCGCAGTAAAGGCAGAGACGGAGCCGGAAGCGACGATCTCGTTCCTCCAGCGTGAGGTGCGTGTAATCGACCTGCATGGGTTCAGAGTATTCGGCGCGTGTAAGGCGGGTGGCGGTGCGCGGAGGGGCTCGCGCCCGACGGGAGCGCATCAGATTGTCTAGCTGGATTGAGAGGTCCACGAACTCGGACAGGTTCCTTCCCTCATCCCGGCAAGCCAACTCAGCCTGGAGATCAGGATGCAGACCCTTGCGGTAGAGCAGTC
The DNA here is from genome assembly GCF_030014155.1 of Tachysurus vachellii. NCBI lineage: Eukaryota > Metazoa > Chordata > Actinopteri > Siluriformes > Bagridae > Tachysurus > Tachysurus vachellii. The sequence goes on along the minus strand of NC_083461.1, from coordinate 40,495,669 downwards.
GCAGGGGGCGTTCCCCCCAACCTGCTTCAGCGGCGAGAGTGCGGAACGTCAGAGCATACTCCGCCGCGGTGCCATCGCCCTGAGATAAGGCCAGGAGGCGCTCCTCCGCGCTCTCCCCAGATGCGGAGTGGTCGAACACGGTCCGAAACCGGGCGAGGAAAGCCTCGAACGTGGGGAAGGCGTTCTCTCCCCACACAGCGGTAGCCCACTCCAGTGCCCTTCCTGTAAGCAGGGAACAGACAAAGGCGATGCGGCTGTCCTCCGTGGTGTACAGGGCCGGTTGCTGTGCCACGAACAGTGAGCACTGCATCAGGAAGCCCCTACAACCTCCCGGTTCGCCGTTAAATTTTTCTGGAAGGGCGAGACGGGGTCCGGTGGTCGCAGGTGCGTGGTACGCCGCGGCCTGGGGAGTCGGTGCCGGGACTGGGGGATTCGGCGAAGCGGCGGCTCCATGCAGACCTTGCAGTGCCGCGGCGAGCTCCTGTGTGAGCTGAGTGAGGCGTGTCAGCTGTTGGTGGTGGCCGGCGAGTTGCTGAGCCTGACTGGTGACCTGAGTGGTCAGCTGCGCGACAGCTGCTGGATCCTCTGTTGGCGAGGTCTCCTGTAATAAGGAGGAGGCATACGGCTGTGGATCCATGTGCAGCAGAGGTGTTTATTAGAAAACACTGACAGGGTCGTACAGGCAGAGATCAGAACGGGCAAAACAGCAGTGAGAGAGAGAAGGCAGAATCAGAATCAGGGACAGGCAAAAGGTCGGGACAGGCGGCAATCAATCAGAATATCAAGAGGCAAAACAGGACAGGAAAACCAGGAACACAGGAATACAGAAAACGCTCAGAATGACTGTACTAAGACTAGTCGAGACCTCGCACAGGTAAGCAGTTCTGGCGTGAATATATACGAGCCGGAGATGAGGAACAGCTGGTGCGGTAATCAGGAAGGGAGGTGGCTGATGGGAAGTGTAGTCCGGAAGCGCGTTAGTACTCAGGGGACGCGTCTCTATGGCGACGCTCGTCCGGCGGTTCGTTACGCGTGACAACATGAAGGTGTAAGGCAATACACTTGGCTTAAAGTGAATGATAACAGGGTCAGTGGAGCAACGTTAGACAGGTTTTATTTAAAAAAGACCTGGAATAGAGTGATGAAGGTTGTTATTGCACCCAATGGCTTTTCAGATCATCACATGGTTTTATTAGATATAAATATAAAGAAAACACTGAAAGCAAACTATTATTGGGTTTTTAATCTTAAATTATTCTGTGAGATTTTTAACACTTTCTGGGATACCTGGAAAATGAAGAAGGGATCTTTTAAAAGTCTTAGCCAGTGGTGTGATGTGGGGAAAGTCAACATTAAAATGCTGTGTCAGAATTACATGTCTTTCTCAACTACTATGCTGAAAGAAACAGTGCAGTCTCTACAGAGAGGCATCGAACTCTTAGAAAACTGCATCATGGACAGTAATGACACCATACAGGGAGACGGACTGACAAAAAGAGATAAAACTCAGCTCCCTGTTACAAGATACTGCTCCATTAGAGACATGGACACTCACAGTACAGCAGAAGACAATGTTCTGTCTTTGTCGTATGGATGGAACCATCACATCAGACCCGGCAGAAATGAGAAAATTAGCAACTATTTTTACAGTTATACAGTGCTGAGAGATGTGATGCTGACTCAGCTGAGGATTTACTATAAAAGCTGCCACAAATACAGCAAACACAGAAAGAGGAATTAAACAGGACCATCACTCTTCAGGAAGTTACAGATGTCTCAGCTATCCACGGGAAGATCCCCTGGAATAGATGGATTACCCGTGGGCTTTTATCAACATTTCTTCAACAAGACTTACATGAGGTTTTATTAGAATGCATGCAGAGTAAAAAATCCCTGTAAGTTGTCTGAGATCAGTCCTGTCACTGCTCCCAAAAAAGGAAATGTATTACTTTTAAAGAAGGAGGCCAGTCTCACTTTTGTGCTCTGATATTAAAATCTTCTCCAAGTGCCTAGGCAACAAACTAAACATATAACATTCAGTGTCAGTTCAGGCAGACCGCATAGTCAAGCTCGGCTATCAGCTGACTGTCTAATTGTCTAACCCCGCCCTATCAGCTGACTGTCTAATTGTCTAACCCCGCCCTATCAGCTGACTGTCTAATTGTCTAACCCCGCCCTATCAGCTGACTGTCTAATTGTCTAACCCCGCCCTATCAGCTGACTGTCTAATTGTCTAACCCCGCCCTATCAGCTGACTGTCTAATTGTCTAACCCCGCCCTATCAGCTGACTGTCTAATTGTCTAACCCCGCCCTATCAGCTGACTGTCTAATTGTCTAACCCCGCCCTATCAGCTGACTGTCTAATTGTCTAACCCCGCCCTATCAGCTGACTGTCTAATTGTCTAACCCCGCCCTATCAGCTGACTGTCTAATTGTCTAACCCCGCCCTATCAGCTGACTGTCTAATTGTCTAACCCCGCCCTATCAGCTGACTGTCTAATTGTCTAACCCCGCCCTATCAGCTGATCTGAAGACTAAGCGCTCATTTGGTCCCTTTGAAACAGGGCGCCCTATTTAAATGCATTTCAGTCTGTCTGCTTGGCTGTTTCCTCTGCATTGCTGCACCCCACCTCCTCCCCTAGCTCCTCCCCTAGCTCCTCCCCTAGCTCCTCCCCTAGCTCCTCCTTTAAACTTTGTGTTAACTTAATCAGTGTCATTCTGTTGTCACTGACGCAGGCTCTGTTCTAAATGGGGGATTTTGTCTTGGTGCTTTCCCAGTTAAATGGGAGATTGTCCCCAGAAGCTGCTGCTGTTCCCTGACTAGCTTTCATGGAGCTCATGAGAAGGATGGGGAACTCAGAACAGAGCCAAACCACCAAATGTAAATTTAACAAGCTTGCAAATAAAAATTTAAATATATGTCGAAAAGAATTGTCTTTATTTTGACTCAAGTGGTCCTGACTGAACTTGTTTTAGATTCAGTCATCAAAAAAGACCCAGAAAGGTCTGTAATAGATCAACTTTTATTATTAAGGGACATAATCGAGTTTAATCAGAACAAACTGGGACTCATGTCACTAGACCAGGAAAAAGCTTGATCAGGTAGACCATGGGTACCGTTTTAATGTTTTGAAGCACTTTGGCTTTGGAGAAGGTTTTATATCCTATGAATGTGATGGTCAAAGCAGGGAGAGGTTTAAATGCCCCAGTACCGGTGACCAGAGGTATTAGGCAGGGTTGTCCACTCTCCGGACAGTTATACAGTCTAGTCATCGAACCCCTACTCTGCAGACTCAGAACAACACTAAAAGTGACTTTAATACTAAAAGTTAATGGTCATTTTAAGGTGGTTTTATCAGCTTATGCAGATAATGTTACTGTTTTTATCACACAGAAAGATGACATCACACTTTTAACAAAGACCATCGGGACATATGACAAAGCTTCATCTGCACAGGTAAACTGGTCAAAAAGTGAAGGTTTTATGTTCATTAGGAGCACAGAGCAGTTCCACAACTAACAGGAGGTCTACAGTGGAGAAGGGATGGACTAAAGATCCTGGGGGTTTTTCTACTTACTGCTGACCTGCACTGGAGAATAATTCAGGGGGTGATAGATACAGACGGACATGTGACACCCCTCAATCCAGCGGTGAAGGGGGAGTGGAGGTTCTGTGGCGTAAAGGAAGACCTAGAACACTTGTTTTTAAGATGCCCGAGATTAAAAGCTCTTTTTAAGCTACTCAGGAGATGGTTTCAAAAATCAGATGAAGAATTCTCAGAGAAGGTTTTTATAGGAGGAGTGAAATAGTGCTTCTCTTCTGTAAAAGGAGAAAACTGGTTTTATTGAATCAGTCTGATCGGCACTGAACTGTCAGTGTGGATAACACGGAAAAACAAAGGGCTACAACGAGCTACTGTAGATCCAGAGCTTCTGTGTGTGACTACTAGCAGCCAGTAGAAGAGTGAATTTGCTCACTACAAGCTGACCAGCAGTGCAGTGGGTTTTTATGGAGCGTTGTGTATTAATGAGGTTTTATGTTCAGTTCATAAAAAGTTCATTGTTTTTAAACCACTGAGAGCTACTTCTTTAATCTTTTAGCGGTTGTTTAAGAAAAATCTCACTTTAAACTGGTAAAATATTTGCGACTTTTTCTATTTCAACTATTGCCAATTTTATTTATTATTTTATTGTATTTATTTTTGTATTTGCTTAATGACCTTTTTTGTATATACTAGGGAGTATATACATATAAAACTATACTAGACTTTATAAAGTACACGTTTTCCCTTGCAGATAACGAATAAAAGTATTGTTAAACCTCTCTATCTCTGTCTCTGTCTCTTTATACTCTAGTTCCTCATTTCTCCTCTTTTCCCTTGATCACAATCATCTCCTCTGTTTCTTGTACTTCTTCTCTTTATCTTAATTCTCTTAATTTGTTCACCTCTCTCTCTCTCTCTCTCTCTCTCTCTCTCTCTCTCTGTCTCTCTCTGTCTCTCTCTCTCCCCCCCCCTCCCCTTCCCCTTCTTGTTCTCTCTTGTTTAATTTTGAATGTTATATTTGCCTCCATCAGTTTAAACCCTTTAGAAACACGAGGTGTCTTCTGGAGCTCAGTTAGTTTGGAGATTAGTGAGTTGAGATTATCATCAGCACTTTTTCATTAAAGTTAATGCACACGTTCTTTATCAGGCTGTAGTTCGACTGT
>NC_083461.1:40480960-40483460 GCF_030014155.1 Tachysurus vachellii | reverse complement strand
CAACGACCGGAAATCAGGCTACTGTTGGTGGAGGAAGGAGAGGAGGGAGAAGGGTTCATACACACAGAGAGAGAAGAGGAAAGGCAGGAGTACAGGTCTGAGAATAGGGACTTAATGTTTATAGGGAAAGGTAGAGAGCTGGTGGACATGATGGAGAGAAAGATGGTAGATCAGTATACTGCGTGTGAGGAGACCAGGTGGAAGTGGTGATGATGAATGTGGTCAGTGGTTATGATCCACAAGTATTCTGTGAGTTAGAAGAGAAGGAGAGATTCTGCACTGAGTTAGATGAGGTGATGGAGAGTTTTCCCAGATGGCAGAGAGTAGTGATTGGAGCAGACTTTAACAGACATGTTGGTGAGGGGATCAGAGGTGATGAGGAGATTATGGACAGGTTTGGTGTTAAGGAAAGGAACCTAGAAGGACAGATGGTGGTGGACTTTGCTAAGCAGATGGAAATGGCTGTAGTTAACACTTATCTCCAGAAGCGAGAGGAACATAGAGTTCCATATAAGAGTGGAGGTAGGAGTACGCAGGTAGACTACAGTCTATATAGACGAGGAAATCTGAGACAGATTAGTGACTGCAATGTGGTGGTAGAAGAACACCTGGAAGGTGGAGGTCTGCTCTGGAAAGAAAAAGAAGAAAAGTGGTAGTGAGACAGAATACATGTGTATGAACAAGAAGGAGGGAAGTAGAACAGTGAGGTTACAGTGTGTGTGTGACAGAAGAGTGTCAGGAGTGTTGTGTGTGTGTGTGTGTGACAGAAGAGTGTCAGGAGTGTTGTGTGTGTGTGTGTGTGACAGAAGAGTGTCAGGAGTGTTGTGTGTGTAACAGAAGAGTGTCAGGAGTGTTGTGTGTGTGACAGAAGAGTGTCAGGAGTGTTGTGTGTGTAACAGAAGAGTGTCAGGAGAGTTGTGTGTGTGACAGAAGAGTGTCAGGAGTGTTGTGTGTGTATGACAGAAGACTGTCAGGAGTGGTGTGTGTGTGTGTGACAGAAGAGTGTCAGGAGTGTTGTGTGTGTGACAGAAGAGTGTCAGGAGTGTTGTGTGTGTGACAGAAGAGTGTCAGTAAGAATGAAAAGTAAAGGTGTAGAAGACAGTAGTGAGAGCAGCTCTGCTGTGTGTGTTAGAGACTGTAACAGTGAGGAAAAGACATGAGGCAGAGATGGAGGTAGCAGAGATGAGGATGTTGAGGTTCTCTTTAAGAGTGACGAGGATGGACAGGATTAGGAAGGAGCACATCAGAGGGACGGCTCAGGTTGGCTGTTTTAGGGACAAGGACAGAGACTAGATTGAGATGTTTGGACTTGTATATTGAAGGACAATAAATTGAAGGACTTTTAGGAACTTTTGATGAGTCCCAGAAATCTTTTCAGGAACACTTAAAGGAACTTTGTACTCAGTAGTATAAGTTCAGGAACCTGGAAAAGAACTTTATCAAGAACTCAGGGAACTTTTTAGAAACCAGAGACTCATGTCCTTTAGCTGAATTGTCAGTAATTTTACTTCCTGGATCATGTTATTAATTTAATGTAGAACAGGAAAGAATGGAGGCGGAGCTTGATGTTCAGTACAGTGCTGATTGGTTGAGGGAGAGATTTACTATATGACAAACATTCTAACCACACACACACACACACACGCACACACATGCACACACGCACACATGCGCACACACACACACGCACGCACACACATGCACAAACACACGCACACACACGTGCACACACACACACACAAACACACATACACACACATATATACATACATACATCTCACTTTTCTGTCTTTGTCTCTCATCTCAGGCTGGAATGAAGTCAAGTTACAAATTGCTCCACATACTACTATAACACACACACACACACACACACACACACACACACACACACATTGTGTGTCTGTCTCCGGTGTAAAGGTAAAGGTCGTTTTGACAGGAAGCAATTGGGCTGTCACCGTGGCAATACTGCTGTCGCCACGGAGATGAAGTGGCCACCAGAGGCGAGTGTGTGTGTGTGTGTGTGTGTGTGTGCATTTGGGTGTGTTTAGCAGTGTTCGGTCATGCTCGTTGCACTGCTGTTGTGTTTTTTTCTCTGTCACCTCCTCGAGCACTTGTTCTTCTCCTCCCTCCTTATCGAAATTTGACAGGAGGCTTAGCTCACACACAAACACACACACACACACATATACACACACACGCACACACACACAAACGCACACACACACTTATTCCAACTGTAGATAACCCTATACCTAATACTTTACTGGCTAATTGCCAGCATGTGATTAGCGCTTAACGCTTTAGTTCATTTACTAAGCTGTTGCTATGGTAACCATAATGTATTTAATACATTTAATATCAAATAACAAAATGATTTGTAGCTGCACTTTTGTCAGGGATACAGTTTAATTAATCAACACCTGGCAACCACAAACAGTCTCTCCATCACTCCATCAGTCCCTCACTCTGTCAATCTCTTCATCTCTCCACCAAGTCAAGT
>NC_083461.1:40443460-40448460 GCF_030014155.1 Tachysurus vachellii | reverse complement strand
TTGTTTTTACACTGTTGTCTGTTGCACTACACACACACACCTCACACACACCTCACACACACCACACACGCACACACACACACCTCACACACTCACACCTCACACACACCTCACTCACACACACCTTATACACACACACCTCACACACACCTCACACACATACCTCACACACACACTTCACACCTCACACACACCTCACAGACACACACCTCACACACACCTCACACACACACACCCCTCACACACACACACCTCACGCACCTCACACACACACACACCTCACACACACACACCCCTCACACACACACACCTCACGCACCTCACACACACACACACACACACACACCTCACACACACACACCTCACGCACCTCACACACACACACACACACACCTCACACACACACACACACACACACACACCTCACACACACACACACCTCACACACTCACACCTCACACACACCTCAGGTACTGATTCAGAATCAACAATAAATGTGAAAGAGATTTAAACGTGTTTACATAAATGTTTCACACGAGTCTTTTCTACACTGTCAGTATCTTACTGACCGAGACGAACCACCACCGACCAAAGAGTCATCAGTAACGAGATCAAATCGTGATTCGTGACAATAAACAGTTTATTTGTCAGAATTAATAACATAAATAACGCGATATTAAACTCCGGGATGAAACTCAATACGGAACCATCAACACGTGTTTTAATGTTTGCCCGGGGACGTTTTACAGGACGGACCGTTTGTTTATAAGCGTCTCCGGAAGTGACACTAATTACTGAATTTATAACATTAATTTCGGGACTTTATTAAATATTCTGCTGTAATAATGTTGATAATTAAGTTCCACTCAGAGCGACGTGCAAAAGGGTTAAAGTTTATATTAACATCAAACAGGGAGTGAGTTAGCATGTTGCTAGCAAGTCGCTAGCATGTTAGCATCATGTTAGCATGTTGTAGTTACAGTTATGAGTGATAACATTTTATATATAATTTTATTTTATAAGGTGGTTTAGCAGTTTAACGAAACTGTTCTACATTTTAAATGGTCTTCCTCGTAATTTAGATGAAATTTGAATTGTGAAAAAGATCAAGTCTCTGTTTGTCCACCTGGTGGCGCTACAGAGCAGTAAAGTTAGAGCCACAAACTGAGCTACAAACACTAATGATGTTTGAGTAACTCATCATTAGCAAGATTAAAAATCTGATGATGTAATTAAAATAATTCAGTCACATAGAATGAGGATGAATATGTATACACACACATGTATACACACATGTATACACACACTACCCCCACCCTCATCCTGTACCTTCCACATCTCTTACTCCACATCACTCATGACACATCCTGGAGTCCTGGCTGGGGCTTGAACCAGCAACTGCTTGACCCAGAGGTGATACTCATCCACATGAGCTACAGGAACTCTTACTTACAGGCCACGTTATAGACCTTTTCACCTTCATCTAATGAACCCTGAGGAAAAAGAACCATCACACAGACTTGAACCAGAGATCTTCTGCACTAGAGTCCATCGCCCTAGCCGCTACACCACAGGTAGTCACGGGACCTAATCAACCATAAGGTTGAACCACCTGCCACCTAAACCCTTTGGAGGTAAAGCCTCCATGGATCAAACTTGTTTGTCCAGCACATCCCACAGATACTCCATTGGATGGAGATCTTTGGAATTTAGAAGATGCCTCCAGAGAAACCTACATTTATCTGATTAATGCAATTGAGGGTTTTGGGCCTCGCTTAAGTGTCACCTGACTCCCTTCTATCAGAGCCAGCGTTCACTTTATCTGTGGTTTCTGCTACAACAGGTCTTGTGTGGGATCAGTCCAGACGTTCTGTCCTTTACACTCACACACCGGTGCATCAGTGACTCTTGGGTATCCATGACCCTGTCACTGGTTCACCTGTTGTTCACTACAGGAACACCCCAGACCTGCTGTTTTGGTGAAGCTCTGATTGTCTAGACACTGCGGTCTGGCAGTGTGTATCTCATCTTCCTCCACAGGTTCCACTGTACTGAGATGATCTTCACTTCATCTGTCAGTGGGTTTAATGCTCTGGTTGATGGTGTCTCTGATGGAGCATTAGGAGCAGATGTCCTCTGATTCCCCGTCTAAAGGATCTAAATCTATACTCAGATTTGTGTAAATTAAAGTGTGAGAGTTTGTTGTTAAAAGTCAGTCTTAGGTTCATTTGTTATGGTCACTATTTAAACCAGGGAAGCATGAACAAGGTTACAGTGTTGTGTGGAGTCTCACAGAATTCACACCGAGTAGGTCACTCGTTTCAGGGTCAGAAAAAACCTCAGGTTATGAATGTACAGTGTACATGATTGTGTTGTGTATGTGGTGTGTGTGTGTGTTCAGACTGAACATTTCAGATAGTGTTATTGGTCACTAAACTAAATGAATGAGTGTCGTGTGTCTGAAGTCGTCCTTAAACCATGCGTATTTAATGAGTGTGTGGGGAAGAGGGGGTGGGGTCAATGTTTGGCAGATACTTATGTGTCCTGTGTCACACTCAGACCAATGAAGAGCTCCTGAAGACCATAACAGAACAGAGCATTGAACTGGAGGAGCTACGTAACCACCTCAGGTCAGCATTAACACGGGTGAGCACTGTGTATTTATTTAACACATCGCTAGCTCATTAAAGTGTGTGTGTGTGTGTGTGTGTGTGTGTGTGCTGAAGGGCCTCCAAGCAGTCAGTGAAGTCTTCAGGGATTAAAACCTTTTAAACATCGTGTCATCAAGTGACCCGTCCAGACCACGTGACAGACCCAGGACAGGTGTCCCAGGCGTCTCAGGTCCAGGTCTTGTATGCTGGAGGAAATCTTCATCTGTTTGACGCAGGCAGAAAGATTTAAAGGAGAAAAGCTGAGATGTAGAAATGAGCTCAGGTTGGTGAAAACTCAGAGATCTTATAGGAAATGTTGACGGCTTCCTGAGTTCTGCTACGTACGAGGATCAAGCTGCCCAAAGCCACCGTGTCTCTGATGTTCTGTTAAGTGTTAGAAGGTTTTGCTGTTCAAGGCTCTTCCCCAAACACATTAAAACACTGATTAAGACAAACGACACAAAGTGTGACACAGTTTTATATTTCACTTTAATACTCATTTATTGATTGATTTGTCACTTAAAGTACAGTTTCTTTAAAAAGCCATTCAGCAGGAATGTAAAGTCCATGACGCAGACATGTGACATATTTATTACTGTTTATCACTCGACTCACCACATTCCCATAAACGGCATTAAATACATTCAAAGCTTATCAAAACACCACCAGTGGCTCTGTTCGGACCCCAGAAGCCCAAGAGAACGGGACAGAAATGTAAACTCGCAGGTTACATTCAAGCAAAATGGTTTTCAAGTTTCACAATATTTATGCTTCATTTCTCATTTATAAACTTTATAATTATAGAAAAATTGGCAGTTTTTTTTTTTAAAGAAAAAAAAAAAACTAATTAGATTCCCATTTTATCTCCAGTGCAGCATGTGGAGCTAAAACAGTAAGAAAAACCTTCATCTCACACCGCAGTGTAAAAATCTGCCACCTTTTACCTTGAAATTCGATTTGTTCCTCAGGTCTAAAGTTTAAACACCCAAAAATAAGTGAGACACAATTCTGTTAAATCAGGACTTCTTTTCAGGAAGTTATTTATCTCTTCATACTCAATTCCCACATGTACACAGAATCCGTGTGAAGATCCACTGCTTCACATTAACTGGAGGATCCTTTAGCTACATTCAAAACCAGAAATGTGCTGAAACAACAAGAAGACCAAAGGATCTTCACCTAGTGGTTCCTCACACACAGAACCTTGTGCAGTCAGTTTTTTATGGTCCACCCCTTCATCTATGTTCTCTTACTGCCAGTGACATCTGGACCAAATAAATACCTTCAGCTCTTTCCTGAAAAGAAGTCTGTTAGGTTTTTTAACTGGGGGATTTTAGACCTTCTGGAATCATCTAAAGGGGTAAAACATCTCAAGTCTTCGCACTGTCCTTGTTGGAAACACCACGAGATAATTGTTCCCCACAAAGGTTCCTCCTTATTACCAGGAGTGATGGTGTTGGACTTTTTTGCGATGGAAGGTCTGTAGGAGTTTTAACTGCTCCAAACTGACAAATTACCCAGAAACCATCGGTGAGAAGAAGTGCTCAGTCTCTCAATCCCAGCTTTCCAGTAGTAAACCATGTCTTGCTGACAAAACATTTAGAAAATTGTGGTAAAATACATGAACATCCTGATTAGACCTTCATCACAGAGCCCCTCACCTGCTCCACCTCCTGCTCACATGTCAGACATTACGCTGCTCCTCAAGTCTCCAACATCACGCTTCCAGGTCATATAAAGACTCACACAGTTCCACCACTACCAGGAAGTGAAGAACGGTCTCTTGCAGTGGAAAGTCTGTGTGAAAGCATTTCCTAACTGCACCACCCGACCCTGCCCTCCACCTCGACTACGCTCCACCACCACACGAGTCATCTGCACCAGCTGGAGGGGGCTTTTCCCGTCCTTCAGGGCCTGGGTCAGGTTCAGGATCTGCAGATGGTATGGGGTTTATTCAGGGTCACATGATCATCAGTGTAGGTCATGTTCTGTAAAACACACACTTACCTGTCCTCTCATCACAGACATCTGCTTCTCAAACATGGCTTTATCAAAGCCTTTATCAGTCTGTAGACAACACGAGGAGCACCATACAGATCAGTTACAGCTCTCTAATCAACACACACTCAACTAAATACGTTAAATAAGATTCTACCTTGAAGAGCTCGTAGAGATCCTCACACAGATCCTGTACGAAGTTCATATCAGAGATCCGAGACAGAACCAGATCTCTGGTCTCCTGAGAGAACGGCACTTTGGCCTGAGGGAGCCACGCCCAGTGGAATGGATCTAACACACACACACACACACACACACGTATGTAACCATGTCTCACAGTGACATAAGTGT
>NC_083461.1:40405960-40423460 GCF_030014155.1 Tachysurus vachellii | reverse complement strand
ATTATTATTATTATTATTATTATTATTATTATTATTATTATTATTATTGGATATTTCAGTTGTTTACCACATTGTGCTGCTGCTTAATACCTCAATTTTTTACCACGTGTGGAACATGATGGTCAAGTGTGTATTTTTATTAAAATGATGGCGCCCCCTGGCGGTCCAGGGACTTAACTATCTGTTTACAGGAGGTAACAGCCCTGGCAGACAGACAAGAACAGAAAAAATGACTCGTATGATTCAGTTACACGATTCCAAATAGATGAATTCTTGTGTGTAAATGAGTCCCCTGGGTGGTGTGGTGTTTTGATAGTGGTGTTTTGTGGAAGCTGTCTTTAAATTTGAAGTGAATAAGGATCTGGAAGGGGCAGATGTGTTTCTGAAGAAACAAACTTTATCTCAGAAGTCCCATGGACGTTAATAATATTAGCAGTATTAATTAGACCCTAATGAAGCCCAGGCTCCTGGTGATTTAATTAAAGTTTGAACTGAACACGGTTCATTCTCACGTGTTCTGTGTGTTATAGAGGGGCCGTGGTTATCAGGACAACGTCCTACGTTTTTTACCATACAGCTATATATGGTTGTAATGACAATACTGTAAAAGCTTCTTGACTTGACTTGACTAATAGAATGAACCACAAACAACTTATAAGATCTGCACCGTGTGAGGTGAGAGAATGCTGTGTTTTCATCTTTACTCCATTATCCAGCTAGCTGCGCTAACATGCTACTGTGCCGACCGAGACTGTATTGAAGGAGGTAGGACTCGTTGCGGGGATATTTGTGTTTATATCAGCAATGCTTGGTGCCAAAATGCTGGTTTTGTTCATAAACACTGTTCTTCACTGGTAGTGTTCATTATTATCAAGTGCCGAACCTTCTACCTTCTACCTTCTACTGAGGCTCTCAGTAAACTTTACCAGGATATCAGCAAGCAACAGACAGCACAAGCGAACGGATTTCTCATCACTGCTGGGGACTTTAATCATGCATATTTAAGGTCTGTCCTAACAAAACTTCATCAACACATAGACTTTCCCACAAGGGGCAATAATACATTGGACTTTACATACACCAACAGCAAAGGAGCATACAAAGCCTCCCTCCTCCCCCACCTCAGACTCTCTGTCCACATCAAGTCAAGAAGTTTTTATTGTCATTACAACCATATATAGCTGTTACAGTACACAGTGACATGAGACAACGTTTCTCCAGGATCAGGGTGTTACATACAACAAACACAGGGCTATAAGGACTTAGTAAGTTAGTCCTAGATACATAAAGTGTATCTGTGTAACCTGGTGTACACAGTGCAGGACAAGACAAACAAGACAGAAAGACAAAGACAGTGCAGGACAAAAGACAGTGCATCACAAAAAAGACAATACACAAAAATCACCATCATCACCTTCTTTCCGACGGGAAAGAATTAGACAAGGGCAGGGCAGACAAGTGAACACGAAACATAAACAAAACACACATGGCATCAGTAAAAGGTCTGGGCTAAATCCTGAAACTCCTGAATGACAAACACCACATTGATGTCCAAGAAACTACTTCCTCTGCAAATTTAGAAAGGCAAGAGTCCCAACTTCCATCATGTGCTCCTTCTACCGTGGCACCACTGAGAGCATCCTCACCAGCTGCATCACTGTGTGGTACACGGGCTGTACTGCCTCCTGTTCAAACACTCTGCAACGCATAGTGAATGCAGCCAGTAAGATCATCGGTGTCTCTCTGCTCTCCATTATGGATGTCTTCCACAGCCACCTCACTAGTAGAGCCATCAGAATCGCTGCTGATGGCTCACAGCCCTCAAACCTCTACTTCAGTCTGCTGCCTTCAGGGAGAAGGTACCGGAGCCTCCAGGCTCGCTCCACACAACCTTCAAACATCTTCATCCATCAGGTTTACATTACTTTACTTTACATTAATTGAGTTGAAACAGTTAACACCACAGATAACATCACAGTTAACACCACAGATAACACCACAGTTAACACCACAGATAACACCACAGATAACACCACAGATAACATCACAGTTAACACCACAGATAACACCACAGTTAACACCACAGATAACACCACAGTTAACACCATAGTTAACACCACAGTTAACAACAGATGCAACAAACATTAACATTTACAGCATGTGACAGACTCTTATCCAGAGTGATGTACAGAAGTGCTTAAGTCTCTATCATTGAACACATTAACGCTGGTTCACTACTGTAGTTTATATACTTAGATACCATGAGTTTAAAATATTGGTCAAAGTTTTAATGAAAAATAGAAACAGAACAGAAAGCTGCTACAACACAGCTATGTGCTATTAACCACAACACACACATACACACACATACACACAAACACATACACAAAAAACACACAAAACACACAAAAACACACACACATACACACAAAACACACACAAACACACACACATACACAAACACATACACACACATACACACAAACACATACACACGTGAAATGTTGTTAAATTGCGAAACTGCAATAAAAACAACATTATTCTGAGAAACCTCAAAAGAAAGAAAACAGAACAGAAATCAGCAGAGTGAACGCACACAAGAGCGTAATCTAACCACGTGACGCAGCAGGCACGCAGAGGGAGCGCGCGCACTAATAAACCTTAACAGTCGTGACGAAACATGGAAGGCGCTACACCAAAAATAATAAAGTTCGGGTACCGGGAGGAGAGAAGAGAAGAGGAGAGGAGAGGAGAGGAGAGGAGAGAAGAGGAGAGGAGAGGAGAGGAGAAGAGGAGAGGAGAGGAGAGGAGAGGAGAGAAGAGGAGAGGAGAGAAGAGGAGAGGAGAAGAGGAGAGGAGACGAGAAGAAGAGAGGAGAGGAGAGGAGAAGAGAAGAGAAGAGAAGAAGAGAAGAGGAGGAGAGGAGAGGAGAGAAGAGAAGAGAAGAGAGTAGAGGAGAGGAGAGGAGAGAAGTAGAGAGGAGAGGAGTAGAGAGGAGAGGAGAGGAGAAAAGTAGAGAGGAGAGGAGCGGAGAAGAGAGGAGAGGAGAGGAGAAGAGAGGAGTGAAGTGGAGTAGAGAGGAGAGGAGAGGAGAGGAGAAGAGAGGAGAGGAGAGGAGAGGAGAAGAGAGGAGGAAAGGAGAGGAGAGGAGAGGAAGGGAGAGGAGAGGAGAGGAGAGGAGAGAAGAGTAGGGAGAAGAGGAGAGGAGAGGGGAGAGGAGAGGAGGAGAGGAGAGGAGGAGAGGAGAGGAGAGGAGGAGAGGAGAGGAGGAGAGGAGAGGAGAGGAGAGGAGAAGAGAGGAGAGGAGGAGAGGAGAGGAGAGGAGAGGAGAGGAGGAGAGGAGAGGAGAGGAGAAGAGGAGAGGAGAGGAGAGGAGAGGAGAAGAGGAGAGGAGAGGAGAGGAGGAGAGGAGAGGAGAGGAGAGGAGAAGAGGAGAGGAGAGGAGAGGAGGAGAGGAGAGGAGAGGAGAGGAGGAGAGGAGAGAAGAGGAGAGGAGAGAAGAGGAGAGGAGCAGGATGCGACCACATCGCTCACAATTGAATGACAAAGTTCTATCTAATTAAATTTTTTGCAAGCGCCATGTAGTGTAAATGTTTGGTGACTGTTTATGTGGAAATGTCAGCTGTTATACAATAACACTTATAATTGGTCTTTAGTGTTAGGGTTTGTGTGTAAAGTGTATGATCGTTTATGGGGATGTACATATATATAAAAACATAAATATAAATATAAATATAAAAAACTTCAGAGTTGCAAGCACAGTCATATTCTTGTCTCGCATGCGCACACACACACACACACACACACACACACACACACACATTCAATTTAAAGGGACAGTTCACCCAAAAATAAATAAATTCTTTTATAATTTTCTCACCCTCATGATGTTACAAACCTGTATAAATGTCTTTGTCCTGATGAACACGGAGGAAGATATTTTATGGAATGTTTGTAACCAAACCCTTCATGAGCCCCATTCACTTCTATAGTATTCTTTGTCCCCACTATAGAAGTGAATGGGGCTCATGAAGGGTTTGGTTATAAACAGTCCTCAAAATATCTACATGTGTGTTCATCAGGACAAAGACATTTATACAGGTTTGTAACATCATGATGGCGAGAAAAAGATAACAGAATTTTCATTTTTAGGTGAACAATCGCTTTAATTAATAAATTACACTCACTCTAATCATATCTCTCTCTCTCTCTCTCTCTCTCTCTCTCTCTCTCTCTCTCTCTCTTCTGCCATGTTTGAGGCATATTGAAACTTTTCATGCTTTTATGTTGGCCTTATTTCAGTTACTTTTACATCTTATTCTTTGTAGTTTTGATTTTTATTCATTTTTAGATTTTTATTGTATTTACAACTCACCTGTATGTGGTGACCTTTTAAAAATAAATGCATATAATCATTTTTGTTGCAAATAAAACTGTCATAGTCCATAAATACTGTAGATTTAACTTTATTTAATATATACATGGGGGGCATGGTGGCTTAGTGGTTAGCACGTTCGCCTCACACCTCCAGGGTCGGGGTTCGATTCCCGCCTCCACCTTGTGTGTGTGGAGTTTGCATGTTCTCCACGTGCCTCGGGGGTTTCCTCCGGGTACTCCGGTTTCCTCCCCCGGTCCAAAGACATGCATGGTAGGGTGATTGGCATCTCTGGAAAAATTGTCCGTAGTGAGTGAATGAGAGTGTGTGTGTGTGTGTGTGCCCTGTGATGGGTTGGCACTCCGTCCAGGGTGTATCCTGCCTTGATGCCCGATGACTCCTGAGATAGGCACAGGCTCCCTGTGACCCGAGGTAGTTCGGATAAGCGGTAGAAGATGAATGAATGAATAATATATACATTTAGTTAAATCATCAAACATCTGTATGACTTTCCAGTGACTCGCTTGACTCAAGCTACGACTTGACTTGACTTGCTTGACATAAAGCAGTGACTTGACTTGACTTGACTCTCACAAAAAATGACTCGGACTTGCTTGAGACTTGAAGGTTAAGACTTGAGACTTACTTGTGACTTGCACATGTGTGACTTACTCCCACCTCTGCAAAACACACACACAAACAAACAAAACACACACGCAAACACACACACATACATGCAAACACAAACACAGAAAAGACACACATACACACAAAACACACACAAACACACACACACAAAACACACCTACACACTTGAACTGCTATTAAACTGTTAAATTGTGAAACTGCAATAAAAAACTCAACATTATTCTGAGAAACCTCAAAAGAAAGAAAAGAAAACAGAACAGAAATCAGCAGAGGGAACTTTAAACTGCAACCTCATCACCCACAAAACACACACACATACACACACACACAAACATAGACACACACACAAATACACACACACGTACACACACAAACATAGACAAACACACAAACAAACACACAAACATAGACACACAAACACACACACAAACACGCACACATACACACAGTCACAAACACACACACATACACACAAAACACACACATAAACACACAAAACACACACATACACACAGTCACACAAACACGCACACATACACACAAAACACACATACACACAGTCACACAAACACTCACACAAACACACAAACAGACATACACACACAAACACGCACACACACAAACATAGACACACACAAACACACAGTCACACAAACACACACACATGCACACAAAACACACACAAACACACACACACAAACACACAAACACACACACATACATACACACGAAACACACATGCACACACACAAACACACACACATACACAGACAAATACACACACATACACACACACACAAAAACACACATTCACACACATACACACACAATAACTCAAGTGAAAGCTCACTTCTCCAGTGTCGTAATTAAACATTTCCTGAGGCGATGTTATGAAGCTGTGTGTGTTTTGTGTGTGTGTGTTTTGTGTATATTACAGATTCTTCCCTCAACATGACTTTCATTTTAGAAAATGAAATGATTTTGTTTTCCTGACATTTTAAACTAATTAAATAATTAAGTAATTTGCATGATATGTTTATTATTTTATATAAATATTATAAACATTTTTAATTATCTTGTCTAATTCAGGATTAAATTCTGGCTGAAACTGAATATGCAGGAACTTTTTACATGACAGGACTTCCACATTCTGTTATCACACACACACAAAACACACACACAAACACACACACACACACACTCACTCAAACACACATACACACACATCCACACACACACACACACACTCTCTCTCTCACACACACACAAAACACACACACAAACACACACACTCACACACATACACATCCACACTCACACACTCACTCACAAACACATACACACATCCACACACACACACACATACACATACACACAAAACACACAAACACACACACATATACACAAAACACACATACACACAAAACACACACACACATACATACACACGAAACACACATGCACACACACAAAACAAACACACATACACACACATGAACACACGCACACACATACACACACACATACATACAAAACACACACACACACTCACATACACACACAAACACACATACACACACACAAACATACACACACATACACACAAACATACACATACATACATATACACATACGCACACACAAACACACACTCACATACACACAAAACACACATACACACACATAAAAACACACACAGGCACACATACACACACAATAACTCAAGTGAAAGCTCACTTCTCCAGTGTCGTAATTAAACATTTCCTGAGGCGATGTTATGAAGCTGTGTGTGTTTTGTGTGTGTGTTTTGTGTGTGTGTGTTTTGTGTATATTACAGATTCTTCCCTCAACATGACTTTCATTTTAGAAAATGAAATGATTTTGTTTTCCTGACATTTTAAACTAATTAAATAATTAAGTAATTTGCATGATATGTTTATTATTTTATATAAATATTATAAACATTTTTAATTATCTTGTCTAATTCAGGATTAAATTCTGGCTGAAACTGAATATGCAGGAACTTTTTACATGACAGGACTTCCACATTCTGTTATCACACACACACAAAACACACACACAAACACACACACACACACACTCACTCAAACACACATACACACACATCCACACACACACACACACACTCTCTCTCTCACACACACACAAAACACACACACAAACACACACACTCACACACATACACATCCACACTCACACACTCACTCACAAACACATACACACATCCACACACACACACACATACACATACACACAAAACACACAAACACACACACATATACACAAAACACACATACACACAAAACACACACACACATACATACACACGAAACACACATGCACACACACAAAACAAACACACATACACACACAAAACACACACAAACACACACACAAATACACATACATACACACAAAACACACAAACACAAAAACGCACACTCACACAAAACACAAACACAAAACACACATACACACACACAAACACACACACATACATACACACATGCGCACACACACACAAAACACACACACACACACAGAACACACAAAGAAACACACACTCTCACACACACACAAAACACACAAACACAAACACACACATACACAGACAAACACACACACACACAAAACACACCTATACACTTGAACTGCTATTAAACTGTTAAATTGTGAAACTGCAATAAAAAACTCTTAACATTATTCTGAGAAACCTCAAAAGAAAGAAAAGAAAACAGAACAGAAATCAGCAGAGGGAACTTTAAACTGCCACCTCATCACCCACAAAACACACACACATACACACACACAAACATAGACACACACAAACACACACACATACACACAAACATAGACAAACACAAACAAACACTCACACAAACACACAAACATAGACACACACACACATACACACACATACACACACAAACACGTACACATACACACAAAACACACACATACACACACACAAACATAGACACACACACACAAACATAGACACACAAACACACACATACACAAAAACACACACACAAACACGCACACACAAACACACACACATATACACAAACACACACAAACACACAAAACACACACATACACACAAATACACACACATACACACACAAACACACAAAACACACACAATACACACAAACATAACAAAACACACACAAACAAACACACACTCACACAAACACACACACATACACACACAAACACACACAAACACAAACAAACACAAAACACAAACACACACATACACACAAAACACACACAAACACACACTCACACAAACACACACATACACACACAAACAAACACACATACATACACATGACACACACATACACACACACATACATACACACAAAACACACACACACTCACATACACACACAAACACACATACACACACACACAAACATACACACAAACATACACACACATACATATACACATACGCACACACAAAAACACACACACATACACACACATACACACAAACACAAACACACATACACACACAAACAAACACACATACATACACATGAACACACGCACACACATACACACACACATACATACAAAACACACACACACACTCACATACACACACAAACACACATACACACACACAAACATACACACACATACACACAAACATACACATACATACATATACACATACGCACACACAAACACACACTCACATACACACAAAACACACATACACACACATAAAAACACACACAGGCACACATACACACACAATAACTCAAGTGAAAGCTCACTTCTCCAGTGTCGTAATTAAACATTTCCTGAGGCGATGTTATGAAGCTGTGTGTGTTTTGTGTGTGTGTTTTGTGTGTGTGTGTTTTGTGTATATTACAGATTCTTCCCTCAACATGACTTTCATTTTAGAAAATGAAATGATTTTGTTTTCCTGACATTTTAAACTAATTAAATAATTAAGTAATTTGCATGATATGTTTATTATTTTATATAAATATTATAAACATTTTTAATTATCTTGTCTAATTCAGGATTAAATTCTGGCTGAAACTGAATATGCAGGAACTTTTTACATGACAGGACTTCCACATTCTGTTATCACACACACACAAACACACACACACATCCACACACACACACACACACACACACTCACACACACTCACTCACACACACATCCACACACACACATCCACACTCACACACTCACACACACACAGACACATCCACACACCCACACACACACATACACACACACACACACTCACACACACACACACACTCACACACACTCACTCACTCACACACACTCACTCACACACACACATCCACACACACACATCCACACACACACACTCACAGACACACAGTATAAAACTCTGCTCATGTACACAGTGTGTTAACAGAGAACATTCACAGTCACACTTCTCTGTAGAACGAGTAACACTCTTCTAACATTCCTGAGCTCACGTCATTACTAACATCTTAAAGGCATCAGAAAACTCACAGACGGATAAAAAGTGCAGTGTTTCGTTCTTCATTCTTACAGAGATGGCAACCTGGATGATTGTGCTGTTTGTGTCAATGTCTGGAAGCCTCTCACTTTCTGAACGAGGTAGGACTCATTTCATCTTATTCATGTTAATGAAGTTTAGAAGCAGTTTGTGTTGCTGACTGAGAACTTTATGAATAATTAAGGAATAAACTAACGTCTAATAAAACCCCATGTTACCGTCTGTAGAACCAGAATATTTCAGTCCACGGAGCTGCAAAGAGCTGATGCTCAGATATAAGACGAATGAAGGTTTGTGTGAAAATGATTTCTTATAAAACAGCAGAAAAATCCAAATTCAGAACGTAACTCAGAACATGAGGTTGATTATTTTGTCCCTGCTCCTGCAGATGGACTTTATTACCTGACCACGGCGAGCGGTGTGGTGTATCAGACCTACTGTGATATGACCACAGCAGGAGGAGGATGGACTTTGGTGGCCAGTGTTCACGAGAACAACATGTATGGGAAATGCACCACCGGTCAGTGCTCCAGCTTCATCTCTTCATTTTAATACAATTCAGCTAACGTTTATCTAACGCTCCTCTAACCTTTCTCTAATCTAAAGGAGATCGCTGGTCCAGTCAGCAGGGTAACAGTCCGAACGTACCTGAAGGAGACGGCTCGTGGAGTAACACCGTCACATTCGGCACTGCAGAAGCCGCAACCAGCGACGACTTTAAGGTCCAAAACCAAATAAATTAACACACAAACCTGAACACATGAGAGACTGGAAAAAATATCATTAAAGTATTGTCACATTTACACTCATCACAACATCGAGCTCCAAATATACACTCACAGTGTTCAGTACAAACCTCTTCTTCACCCTCTTACTTTATCCCACAGAATCCTGGGTATTATGACATCACAGCGAAGGACGTAGCAGTGTGGCACGTTCCTAATAACGAACAAGTGAACCGCTGGAAACTAACATCGTTCCTGCGCTACCACACGGACACCCAATTCCTCAACAGCTACAAAGGAAACCTCTACAATCTCTTCAAGGTGACACAACACACTTATCCCTTACTGGGAGAAAGGAATGCTGATAAATATATAGCTACAAACTGACGCTAACTACTTATACATTCACCATTTTTAATTCAGTCTTCTCCTGATTTCAGCAATTCCCAGTGAAATACAACATAGGAAGTTGTCCTGATAACCACGGCCCCTCTATTCCCGTAGTGTATGATGTTGGAGACGCCACATCCAACCACAACCTGTTTGGACCCGATGCCAGAGGTGGAGTATAGAAGATAATTAACATGACAGTTTGGCTTTCCTCACAAGTGTTAGATGGTTGTTACCATAGTAACCTTGTATTCTGACAGGTCTGAGTATTTTAATCATTTATAAATATATATCTTAATGTCTCCTCAGCGTATACCAAGCCTGGATTCATCACATTCCGACCGATAAATACAGAAAGGGCGGCGATGGCGATCTGCTCCGGAGTCAAACCAATAAACTGCAACACAGAACACGTGAGAATGAACCTTGTTCAGTTCAAACTTTAATTAAATCACCAGGAGCCTGGGCTTCATTAGGGTCTAATTAATACTGCTAATATTATTAACGTCCATGGGACTTCTGAGATAAAGTTTGTTTCTTCAGAAACACATCTGCCCCTTCCAGATCCTTATTCACTTCAAAATTAAAGACAGCTTCCACAAAACACCACCATCAAAACACCACACCACCCAGGGGACTCATTTACACACAAGAATTCATCCATATGGAATCATATAACTGAATCATATGAGTCATTTTTCAAATGTAAATGAATCAAATGAGGAATCATTTACACACAGAAGTTCTTGTCTGTCTGCCAGGGCTGTTACCTTCTGTAAACCTAAAGTCCCTGTACCGCCAGGGGGTGAAACTCCAGAGTTAACAAGCTGTGAGTGTTCTGGAGCCAATGTATCCAGACTGATGTGTGTGTGTGTGTGTGTGTGTGTGTAGTCCTGTATAGGAGGAGGTGGATATTTTCATGAAGCATCAAGTCAGTGTGGTGATTTCACCAGCTTAGACTGGCATGGTTACGGTACTCACACCGGCTCTAGTGCCAGTAAACAGTTGATCGAGGCGGCGGTGCTCATCTTCTACCGCTGAGACACTGAACATATATCAGACCTTCAGGAACCTATCATAAATCTGTTAAACAAATTACAGTTTAACCAAATAAATGATTTTCATCTCTGTCTCTGAAAACTGTGTCTTTTTTAACTGTATCTGCATCATGATGTATTATGACAGTTGTATTCTACATTGTAAGATGGTACATTGTTAGATTTACGACCAGCTGCCCTTGGTTTGACTGCACCCAGTTGTGGAGGTCAGTACCCGAACCCCCAGGTTCTTTTGGTTCTGTGTGGTCCCACTAAAATCTAAGCAGCCAAAAGCTACAACTGAGCCGTACAACTGCAGTAGTACAACCATATATTAAGAAACCTGGTCTAGGCCACTCTTTACTAGCTAACTTCAGACCTATCTCCAGACTGCCCTTTCTTTCTAAGGTCTTAGGAAATATTGTCTATACAGACCTGAAATCATTTCTGGATGAAGATCACATCCTGGAGGTTTTCCAGTCTGGCTTTAAAACACTGCACAGCACAGAGTCAGCCTTGTTAAGGGTTTTAATGACATCCTCATTGCTTCTGATGCTGGTGATTTTGTCATCCTCGTCCTGCTGGACCTAACAGCTGCCTTTGATACAGTTGACTATTGCAATTTAATATCTCATCTAGGTCAACTTGTGGGTGTCCGTGGCCCTGTTACTCTTTTCGCTTTATCTGCTTCCCCTGGGATCCATCCTTAGACACCATGGGATTTCCTTTCACCGTTATGCAGATGATACCCAAATCTTCATACCTCCTTGAAAGACATGAATCGTCTGTTGCACTTCTCCTTTCATGTCTTGATGACATTAAAGCTTGGATGGCAGTGAATTTTCTCCATTTTAATGATAACAAGACATAGGTGACGTTGTTTGGCCCAAATAGCTCCTGTAAGTCCCCTCCTGTTGACCAGGGTCATTTTGGCATCCTATGTTATACCTGTGGTATCTAATTTGGGCTTTAAAATGGATGTAGATCTTAAATTGAATAGCAAAATTAGTGCAGTTGTGAAGTCCAGCTTTTTTCACCTAATTCGCCTGGCAAAAATAAAACCTCTTGTGTCCAGGCAACAATTTGAGACAGTAATCCATGCCTTTATTGCATCTCAACTGGATTACTGTAACGCACTTTATATTGGTCTTAGCCAGTCTTCGCTGTCTCGCATTTAATTAGTCCAAAATGCTGCTGCACGTCTTTTAACTGGTTCAGGGAAGTATGACCATAAAACACCAATTTTGGCTTCACTTCACTGGCAGCAGGGTTCAGTTTAGCGAACATTAGCGCTGTGCTGCATGAAGGAAGCTTAGCGATTGCTCTGTAGAACTAAAAGTCTTATGCTAACACCTCATGAAGTCTGTGATTGGTTGACTGTCTACCACATTTAGCCTAAGATCCACCCACAGTGATCCATAAACACCTGTCAGTCAAAATCAGGATGTGTGCAGTGGTCCTTCTGACATAAGAAATGCTGTTCACTGGCTGAAATCACACACATGTCTAAATGTTTTATTTTTTGTTAAAACTAGGAATCTTAAACTAGCTTCATGATGTAATCAGATTATATTAGCTAAATATGAACAGCTAGCTGAATGACAGCTCACTGAAATGAGGTGATAAATACAGATCCCTAATTAGCATTGCAGATGTCAGTTAGATACCTACAGTCACTCAGATTCAAGATTCAAGTTTTTTATTTGTCACATACACAATTATATAGGGCATATATAACCAGCAGTGATATGTGAGTCAGGTCCGCTCCATGGACATTGCACTTATTAGAAAAACACAACAATGAAAGAATGAGATAAAAGTAAACAATGAAAATATAAGAATAAAATATAAAAAATATGTATACTGTAGAATAGAAAATAATGTGCATGCAAGTAAACTGTAGTTATAAATATAAGATACACAGGGATGTACAAGAGGCAATGTGCATTTGTGCATTATACTGTGGTCTTAAATATTAAGATACACAGGAATGTGCAATGAGGCAAATGTGCAAACAGGTTGACACTTTCAGTATGTCAATGTGAGGTAGTGAATGATGAAAATCTTACTGATAAAGTGAATATTAAGTGGAGACATGAAGATGTTAAGAGGCTGGTTTTGAGTTTAGGAGCCTGATGGCCTGGGGGAAGAAACTCCTCCTAAGTCTCTCGGTTTTTGCCATCAGGCTACGGAAGCGCTTACCAGATGGCAGCAAAGTGAAAAGATGGTTATTGGGGTGGATTGAGTCCTTGATGATTGTAGTAGCTCTGTTTTTGCAGCGTTTGAGGTAGATGTCCTACAGAGAGGGGAGAGCAGACCCTGTGATGCGCTCAGCTAAGTGCACAACTCTCTGCAGGGCTTTGCAGACTGGAGCTGTTCCCATACCACACTGAGGTAGACTGAGTCAATACACTTTCTATGGCCCCTGAATAGAAAGTTTTCAGGATTGCTGGTGAAACCCTGAATTTTCTCAGCTGTCGCAGACGGTACAGTCTTTGCCTGGCTTTATTAACCTTTGTTTGAATGTGGGTAGTCCAAGTCAGGTCCTCTGAGATGTTTACAACAAAGTACTGGAAGCTGCTCACCCTCTCCACAGGTGTCCGGCTGATCATAAGAGGAGTATAGGGCTGCTGCTGTCTCTTCCTGAAGTCGATAATCAGCTCTTTAGTTTTGCTCACATTCAGAGAGAGATAATTGGCACCATGATGCTAGTCTCTCTACCTCATCTAGGTATGCGATCACATTGTTGTTGTGAATGAGGCCCAGAACCACAGTATCATCAGCAAATTTGATAATAGATGTGGAGCTGTGGGAAGATAAGTAGTCATGTGTGTAGAGAGAGTAGAGTAGGGGACTCGATTTTGGAGTTGGAGGTGTACTGGCCTACTTTCACTACTTGAGGTCTGCCGATGAGGAAATTAAAAATCCAATTTCAGAGTGAAGAATTCAGGCCGAAGTCCATGAGTTTAGAAGCCAGCTTGTTGGGGACTATAGTATTGAAAGCTGAGCTATACTCGATAAATAGCAGCCTTACATAGTTCCTATTATTGCTGTCAATGTGTGTGAGAGAAGAGTGCAGGATGTGAGAGATGGCATCATCAGTGGATCTGTTGGGGCAATAAGCAAACTGAAGAGGGTCCAAAGTATCTGGGATGGAGGAGCAGATGACATTTTTAACCAGTCCCTTGAAGACCTTCATGACTATTGATGTGAGGGCAACTGGACGATAGTCATTCAGACAAGAGGGTTTATTGTTCTTAGGCACTGGGACGATGACAGATTTTTTGAAGGATGTGGGAACCACCGATGTAGCAAGAGACTGTAAACAACCCAGCGAGCTGATCAGCGCAGGACCGCAGAATACGGCCAGAAATCCCATCAGGTCCAGATGCTTTCCTGACGTTCACTCGCTTTAGAGCCCCCCGAACCTCATCCTCCAACACGGCGATCACATGATTACCACTGCTCTGACTGCTGCTTCCTGACGCGATGATCGGCAGACTCGTGCTGCTTAGATTGCTTTCAAAGCGGCCATAGAAAGTATTTAGCTCGTTAGCCAGTGACGGATCTGCTCTCACCTCTGCAGAGGATTTATTTCCAAATGCACACATGGTCCTTAGTCCTTGCCACATGCGTCGGGAGTCATTTAGCTGGCGTGACTCTATGCGTTCCCTGTATCTGTGTTTGGTGGCTCTTACTGCTCGTCGGAGAGCATAGCACGATGCTTTGTACTCGCTCATGTTTCCAGACAAAAGACCGGTGTTATAAGCAGCAGTGCGTTTGTTTACTGCTGCACGGATGGTTCTGTCCACCCAAGGTTTCTGATTTGAAGGTCTTTATAGTTATTGTATCCATAGCTTGTTCGGCTAGCATGTTTATAAAGCTTAATGCTACATCCATGAACTCGCTGACGTCAGATGAACAGATGAACTACGTCATCAAGAGCCGCCTGTAGCATGGCTTCTGATTGAGCGGAGTAGAGCGTCACCACCCTCTGCACCGGGGGATCTTGAACGAGGATTTGTTTATCTTCCGGTGTGAGGAAAATGGCGGCATGGTCTGATTTGCCGAAAGCCAGTAGTGAGCGAGCTTTATAGGCATGCTTAAACTGAGTGTAGCAATGATCCAGTGTATTCGGTCCTCTGGTTGTACAGGATACATGTTGATAAAAATTAGGCATAACTTGCCTGAGGTTGGCTTTGTTAAAGTCCCCAGCGATGATAATAGCAGTGTCAGGATGTTTGTTGATGTTGCCGCTGAGCGCATCGTGAAGCTCGGCCAAAGCCAAACCGGTGTCAGCTTGTGGTGGGATGTAAACAGCAGTAGCAATGATCGATGAAAACTCCCGGGGGAGATAGAATGGGCGGCATATAATGGATAAATGTTCCAGATGAGGCGAGTAGGAGCGCGACAGAGTGGAGATATTCCTGGGGTCACACCATTTCTTGTTAATCATGAAACACACTCCACCTCCTTTGGATTTACCGGCCTCGGCTGTCCTGTCCATCCGTAAAACAGAGAAGTTATCAGAAGGCATTACAGTAGCGTCCGGGACCGAGGGCATGAGCCATGTTTCAGACAAACAAAGGATGTTACAGTCCCTTATGTCCCGTTGGAAACTTATCCTGGCTCTAAGATCGTCCATCTTGTTCTCCAGAGACTGGACATTGACGAGCAGAATGTTCGGCAGAGGAGGACTGTGAGCTCTTTTTCTCAGTCTGTTGCGGATCCCAACGCGTTTCCCGCGGTATTTCTTGATCCGTCGCATCAGGTGGTTATTCAGGTGGCCATTGTTCGTCTCAGCGTTCAGATGGCCATGATGGGTTGAGGGATAAAGTGTCCTGAAACAGGTTAGTGAAGCGATGTCCAATGTACAAAAGTGTTCCTTTGTCGTAAGTGATCAGTGCAGAGGTTATGTGTGTAAAAAGAGAAAGCAAAAGTAGGTGAAAAAGTAAATAAAAGCACAATCTAAGCGGAGCTACCTGGACGGCGACCGGACATAGCGGCGCCATCTTTCTAAACTAAGCTAAACTAAAGTTAGCTTAGCGCTGTAATTCTTAGTTCTTGATGATGTCAGAGGAGACCACCACGTCCACCAGGTCCACCAGGGTCAGGTCTGTTGAAGCTCTCTCTCTCTCTCTCTCTCTCTCTCTCGCTCTCTCTCTCTTTCTTCACAGCTCCCCCAGGAGACCCAACATGCAGCTTGTTACTTTTAACACCTTTTAAAGGGCCCTACAAGTTTATACACTCATACACACTTATACACAGTTTATAAACTCGTTTCACATCCTCTAGTTTTCAGATTTTTTCCCATCTGCAGATCAAACATGCAATGTTCAACAGTTTTTCTTCAACAGTTCGCAGCTCGTCTGTGAGACGATTCGGTACGGATCCTCAGCTCAGCTTTCGTTTTTCATCCACAGAAATAATGGAATGAGAAACATTCAGTTCCAGAGCAAAAGTCCAGAAGTTCCTGAAACTCATCCTGAGCAGGAGATGAATCTCACTCCAGGTTTGAGTTTGTGGCTCAGGTACAAACTCATTGTGCAGAAAAGACCTGGTAGCTCAGGGTAGAATTCACAGTTCAAGTAGCTCAAATGTGGACCTCAAGTTTATACTGGTAGCCCAGTTGATAACTGGTAGGCCAGGTGAGAATTGGTAGGTCAGGTAATACCTGTTCAAGTGAGGACTGGTAGCCCTGGAAATAACTGGTCAGGTGAGGACAGGAAGCCCAGGCAAGATCTGGTCAGGTGAGGACAGAAAGCCCAGGTGAGA